>NW_012267219.1:16212258-16231699 GCF_000151885.1 Dipodomys ordii | reverse complement strand
ATGAACTGTACAACATGTGGGCAAGATTGGAAGAAAAAAACTGGGAGAGAACAAAGAAAAGGGTGACATTGTGAGGTTACATGTGAGAAATTTAAAGCCTAGAAAAGTTAGGTAGATTGCTCAACATCTTGTTGTTGTTTGTATGCTATTGTGGATCTAATGGAGGGACAATATGCTATGCCTTGTGTAGGCAGTTTCCTCAGGTGTAAAGCAGTTTGGTGTGAAGCGTGTTGGTATTCAGGAGTGTCTGAGGAGAGGCTAGAGCCGCCACCCTCACCCTAAGGGGCCTACCTTAGGGTAGGGCAGGAGCCTCTGAAGCATCATCCGGCTTCCCTGACACAGCAGCCCACTGATGTGCAGTTTGTGGGCAGCTAACTATACTTGGGATGTAAAAGATCCTGCATACTGTGTAAATGTGTAAAGCAGTCAACTAAACCAGACAGTAAACATCTGTTCTAAAGATGAGGCCAGAATCTTTTGCTTATCTCTCTCATATTATACACACACACACACACACACACACACACACACATTTGCAATGTTTCACTGTGACAGAGTTCACCATTAACTGCAATGAAAATATGTGAATGTATTAGAAGTATAAGAAACGTTGCACTTCCCTTTATATCAGAGCTCCTGGGATGTAAAATGTAAGTATAACAGAGTTTTAAATCCAGTCAAGTAATTCTCCCAGCAAACCAGGATTGAAGACTAGGAATTTTTCAATGGTCTGCAGTGGAATTCATACCTGAATGCACATGACAGTCACTTGCAGTGAGCTTTTGTGCCCATACCCACCTTCATTCAGATAGACTGGCTTATTTAATTTGGGATGGGGCCTAGTCTTTTCCATGTTGAAAATTAACACCAGGTGATTCTAAAGTTGAGCCTAGAAGGACAACCACTGCCTAAGATGAAGTGACACTTTCTCAACATAGAGCTCCTACACTACCCGTCCTAGTAATCATTTCTGATAGCTTCAAACGTGGCTGATGCTGCAGCTCCCAAAACTATAGATTGAGAACCACTGTCCCATGATGCCAGGCCCTACAATGGTAGAGAACCAGCCTTGCTTGTGCAAAAATGCCAAGCAAGAGTGTGAGACCCTGAGTTCAAGCCTCAGTAGGGGCACATACGTACACACATACACACAAGGAGAATTTTTTTTATTGTGAGAATACCATACAGAGGAGTTACAATTACATAGGCAAGATAACGAGTACATTTCTTATCAAGCATTGTTGCCTCCTCTTTGTTTCCCCTTCCCATCCCTTCCCATACCTCCCCTCCCCCTACCGGATCCTCCCCTCACCCCCCAACAAGGAGAAGTTTGAGAATTGTTTCTGTCTTCAAAAGGAATTTATCCCACAAAAATGCATTGCCGATGGCTCCATCAAGAAAACAGCTTATAAGAATTGATTATCATACCTAATTTCCTAAAATTAAAAAAGTAAAGAAATGTGTGTGATAGACCTCTCATTTTGACTTACCCATGGAGAGAAATACTGTTAAGCAAAAGTAAAAACTCTAGATATTTTAGCCCCTTGTAGCACTCACTCTCAGGGTAATCTCAAGAAAAGAGAGTCTCTCAGCTCCAACTAAACCACTAGATTCACTTAGAAAAGGCAAAATAAAAAATTTCCCTTTTCTGGCTGCACACCTGAGCCCCATCTGCCTTCCTGTGGTTGCTCTAAAGCACAGAAAACTCTGCTTATTGTCAAAAGTCGATTGAATATTGTTGATGACTTGGTATGAGTATAACAATGTAAAAACCCTCTCTCTCCCTCTTCTATCCTCCAAATGTTACCAGGAACTCTGGTTCCTACAGCCTGGGCTTCCTTCCAGAGGAACAAGGCTACCAGTCCAAGTCCAGATCACTGAAAGTGAGCACTGTGCCACTAATCTTTGCCTCTAGTCAGGCAGCCAAAGAACACTCCTAACCAGAGCACTGAAAAGAAGACACCCAGACCATGAAATCTCCTTTCATCCTTTGAGCTGCTTGAATTGATTTCAGGCTATGAACCTGAATCCTTGAAGGAGGATCTTTCAGGGATAAGCTCTTTTCTTACAGTAGAAGACCCTGCCTCTACTTGCAATCGCTTTTGAAAAGTTCTGAAATAGACAGTTAAACTGCGTTTTCTTCTTTAGACTTCTTTGGGATCAATGGAATTTCTCATGACCTCCAGGAATAAGATCCTGAAAGAACTCTGAGTTGCTAGCCAAAACATCAGGTGCTAAGTTGCTGACAAAAAAAAAGAAAGAAAAAAAAAAGAAAAGAAAAGGCTTGCTAAGAATGACCTAACAGCATGTGTTTGCCTGAGTCTTTTCAAATAGCCAAGATGTTCATTATTCCATCAGCTGCTGAACTACTTATTCTAGAATGTCTGAACACTAGTGAAGTTTCCTTCTACCAAAGTAGAGGAAATAATAGTCATCACCAAACTGCAAAATACCATCTACATTATTTTTTTTAGTCATATACACTTAAAGTAAGTAAGGCAGCTCCAAGAACTGTAATTAAGTTAGGTGAACAGAGAGCTTGGGGTTGAAGTCTTTAAAAATATCAGTTTCAAGGGGAAACAATAAAGGGAAGGACAAGCAGATAAAGTTGATAAAAGGAAAAGGCAAGTAAGAATAATAGGGAAGGAGATAGCTGTATGTGGAAAGTGTAGCAGTTAAAGACAGACTTCTGTGGATGTTTCATCATGGAGTTAGGGTCATTACCAAACAAAATGAAAAGTTAAATCTTCCCATCTGAATGCTCTGAAGAATATATGACAATGTAAATTTGAGAATAACAAAGAGGTAACAATAGAAAATGTCTTTGTTCTTAGAGACCTCAGGTGAACTCATAGTAACATGGCTATTAAAAAGTTAAGTCAGGGCTGGGAAGGTGGATCAGTGATAGAGTGCTTGCCTTGCATACATGAGGCCCTGGGTTCAATTCCTCAGCACCACATAAGCAGAAAAAGCCGGAAGTGGTGCTGTGACTTAAGTGGTAGAGAGCTAGCCTTGAGCTGAAGAGCTGAGGGACAGCACCTAGGCCCAAAGTTCAGGCCCCATGACTGACCAAAAAAAAAAATTAAGTCTTAGACTATGAATGATTTATACACTCACACATACACACACACACACACACACACACATATATATATACATAGAACATATGTAGTATATACATACACATATGTAGTATATATATATACACACACAAAGACAGGTACCCATTTATACATGTATTTGAAGAGAGGATACAAATATGAAGTATACACAGGTAAATATAGATAATTTTCAATACATTTGTAACTTTTCAGCAAGTTTGAAATTTTTCCAAAGTAAAGGCTTCAAAGATGATAGATTAATAAAACTTGCAAAATAAGTTACTTAAAAGCACAATATCAGGTGAGTTTAAAGTGAGAGTCCTAGAAATAGGTGTCTTATAAAACCACTAGCAGCAGGTTGGCAACCTATTCCTCTGTTAAATCATAATTGTCGTTAGAAATGTGGCATACACATTTTAATACATCGTATATTCAAAGTAATGTCATGTACTACTTTAGACCATGGTGACCTTTTTAGTATTCTGCAAATTGATTTCCAAGCCATTCCTGCTTCCCCTTGTTTATAGCCTTGGTAACCTAGAAGGAAATGAGCAAGCCTGTCTAGCTGTGATCCATGCATGTCTGTGCTCATCAGCACTCAGAATCACATTCTTCCCCCCCTCCCCCTGCCCCCACGTGTCTCTCTCTCTCTCTCAAAAGTCTAATGACATCATTTATTGTTGATCTAGACTGAAATAGCACCAAGAATCTTCCATACTAGCCAGCTGCCTGGCAGCTCACACCTATAATCCTAGCTAGTCAAGAGGCTGAGATGTGAGAATACAGTTCAGAGTCAGCCCGAGCAGACAAATCCAAGACTCTCATCTCCAATTAAGCAGCAAAAAGCCAGAAGTGGAGGCCTTGCTCAAGTACTAGAGCACCAGTCCTGAGCAGAAGAAGCTGAGCAAGAACAGGAGATCTGGATTCAAACCATCATACAGGCCAAAAAAAAGGAAAAGGAAAAACACTTTTAAGAGATATAAGCATTTGCATAGACAACTCCTAGGAACATAGATGAATAAACATCATTAGGTTATACTTTTCTACATTTCAAACTATAACAGTGGGGTTTTATGTTTCTAGAAATTGTAAATGTACATAACTTGTGAAATCACATTGTATTCAGATTATTAGTGTATGTTTATCATTATATGTATGTTGCCTGTTGTACTTATGACTTTCTGAACCTGAAAAATGTCCTTCTTTATAATAAATTTACATAGGATCTGACCACACTAATGAAATGCTACATCCTAAAAACAAAAAAAAGAAAAACAAAACTGCAAAAATCTCATCCCTATATCAAAACTAAATCCTGAAATTAGAGGAAGTTGACGACTGAATTAAGTTTAAGACTTAGAATCCCCCTGTAGCCATATATTTTCATAAATAACTAATAAAAATGGAATTAACTGATATGGATATAGTTGAATTCTTCAAGCTAATTTCCTATTTCTATTCGAACAATCCTGACTTTCTTGTGATAGGAAATAAAAAAAAGGTTGATGTTTTGCTACTTGTCCAATCTTTGCCTGCAGGGATATCTTACCTGCTAGAGACAAAAAGAAAGAAAAAATAGAAGAATTATCAAGAAAATGAAATGGAACAGAGAGTGGTTTTTATTACACATGCCCAAGACTATAGAAAAGAGTTAATATGAGAATAAGTTCATCATTTCTACTGACAGTGAAAATCAAGATTCAAGAGCTGCTTGGGAGGTAGGGGAAACAAGAGAATACTGTTTCCCTTTTTCTTTTAAACAGTCAGATAGGCAAACTTTGGTTTGAGTGCCTAGATAGGTAGGGAAAAGAACTATACATTGAATTGTTCTTGCCAGGAAAAGCAGCCCATTATCCCAGGTGACACTCATTAAGTATAAAATTCAATGGATGAAAATCTAGTGTCATCCCTTGGTGATTTAGGTCTGTAGAGACCCTACTTGAATATATGAAAACTCAGGAACATGGAAGTTTGGCTCTACAAATCAATAAGTAAATTTATCTCCCCAAAAGAGAATCTACTGTTATTTCTAGGCACACAGAGTTCCAGGTCCTACACTGGAAGTTCTGTGGAACAAAGGACAAAGGACAATCCCGAAAACTCCTGTGGAGTAACTATGGAGAACAGACATCAATGGAATTTTATTCATATTTTTATTCCACTGGATATGATGGCCAAGAATATACTTTTTTCTCATACAAAAGACTTGATTAGCACTGGTTTAGAAGGAGGATTGAATTAGTTCCCATCTATGGGTTGTAAATTTCTTCCAATGATTTTTGGAAAGGTGTCTTTAGGAACTGAGAAATAAGAATAGATGGGCATATTGACTTGATCATTCACAAAATGTCCCCTTAACCATAGCTTCTGGGATTTCAAACATAGAAAAATCAACATAGTATGTAGATATGGGTAAATAGCAGCTACAACCCTCAGGAAAAATGCTTAAATATAGCACAAGGAAAGATTTGTTTCTATACTTTAAAGCTATTCATCATGTCACAAAATCTCCAATTTTCAAGCCACTCATTACATTTTATTTCCTTTATATGTGTGTATTACATCTTAATCTATGGTCTCCATCATTGTATGAAAATCCTATAAACCTTAGTTTCTAACTTATTAAGGTATATACACTGGCAGCTCACAGCTCTATTTGTAGCTACTCAGTAGGCTGAGATCTGAGGATCACAGTTTAAAGCCAGTACAGACAGGAAAGTGAGACTCTAATCTCTAAATAATCACTAAAAATCTGAAAGTAGAGCCATGGCTCAACTGGACAAATACCATCTTTGAGCAAAAATACAAACAAAAAAACACTAAGGGATAAGCTCCCAGGCCCTGAGTTCAAGCCTCAGAATCAGCACACACACATACACACATACACACACACACACACACACACACACACACAGTTATACATGTAAGGGCTCAGTCTATATGTTTTATGACAATCAGATTTCTGATCTATATTTAAGTAAAATCTGCTATTTAAATTCTTCCCTATTGACACCTGAATTGTAACAAAAGTGTATATACATGTGTATGGTAATATCTGTGTGTGAGGGAGTTAATTTGATTCTCTAGTCTTAAAAAATGCTCAAGCATTATCTGTTTATTAAAGGGAGTACATTATTTATCTTAAGACACCAACTCTGCTTATAACGAATCATAATACTTCACCTTGAAACCCGTGACATTTTATTCAGTATATAATTCTTCTGTATATAATATATAATTCAGTACATAATTCTTCTGTATAAACATTTATTCTAGCCCCAGTTTGAAACCTGAGATATGGAAAGGATGGATAGGGACCAGATCATGTGATATTAAAAGTAGAGTTGTAGCTCAGCTCCTGCAATAACTGTCATAGGAGAGCATATGTGAAATGCTAATATCTGTCTCCTGGATGTTTTGCAGACTGCAAGGTTTTCCTAGTAATTTATAAACTTGTTGAAGTCATTACAACTTATGAAGCCATTTTCATTTCCAACTTTTATCAGAAGTCTTACTAACATGGGGCCATTTTTTCTGCTAAACAATTTA
This sequence comes from Dipodomys ordii, assembly GCF_000151885.1. NCBI lineage: Eukaryota > Metazoa > Chordata > Mammalia > Rodentia > Heteromyidae > Dipodomys > Dipodomys ordii. Next base: position 16,225,049 of record NW_012267219.1, on the reverse strand, counting down.
TCCTGTGTTACAATCATTTATGATTAATCAATCTGAGATCACAGCTTATTTAAGTCCTCTACCTTCAGTTATATGTCGTGTCCCATTAGAATGTCAACTGCTAATATGCTGGTGAAGATTAATGATTAGGTCCTGTACAAGAAAATTGCTCTAATATCTCTAGAAATATCTGCATAAGAACCATTCCTTTCCTATCAACACTGTGAAATAGGATATGAATGGAGAATGCCTGAAAAATATTCCATTAATTCAAGTATGAAGTAAAATTAAAATTTAAAAATATCATACAAACTGAGATACAGATGAGAAAATACATGCTTCTTCCAATCTCTTTCCTGAACCATGAGATCCTTAAAAAGTGATGAGATTTTCATGAGGAAAAAAATGGAAGTTATTACAGATACATATTTGTTCCACTGAAGACAAAAGCAAATCCTGACAAAACACATATTTTGAAATACACGCATACACACTCACACACACACACACACACACACACACACACAGAGTTTACTCAATAGCATATGACTTTCTTGGAAAAGAGATGACCTAATCAACATGTCCATTTGAAAACTGAGAGCCAAATCTGCAGTCAAGATTTATGACCATTTTATTCCCCTTTTTTCCCCTAAAAATTTCACTAGCCTTTCTATAGGCTGTTACATCCTGATGTCTGTGGGAGATTTCCAACTCTTGTTAAAGTCCTGAAGAGTGTCTACAGCATGCTATTTCTGTAGATTGTCTATCATTTGAAATCCTTCATACCTTGTTAATAAAATCTCTTCATGAAGAGAGCTGATTGTGTTGGTGCCTAGTAAATCAATTTTATATAAATAAGTTTGGAAATAATTATAGAGATTATAACCAGTAGTTTTGTGATTTGTGAATTTTCAAGAAGACTATAATCAAAGCAATAAGACATATTTTCCCTAACATGACTCATAAGCCTATTTAGATTTATAATAACTTTAATAAAGCCAAGACCTTTACTCTTCCTTAACATTGTAATTTAATATTTCAAACTAGTATTTTCTTCAAAATATTTAAAAATTTGCTCATTTCTCCACTGAAAATTTAAATGTGCCCCAGGAGTTTTCATATAATATAGTAGTTAAAAGGCATTTTAAGAGTAATTCATAAATAAGCATCTTTATTATGGATCCATTACATACAAGGGCATGTAACAACACTCTAAGAGATGGCAGAGGATGTAAAAGGCTGTGCTAAAATGTGCTAAAAATGTTTTTTATGTGGGATGACAACATACAACAATGAAATGAACAAGGTTATTAGAAAATATGTGCTTCAAAATGAGTTATCTGTCCTTATAACTGGACAAAGACATTGTACAATTATTAACTTAGTGTCATGAGCCTTGGAGAAAACTGAATTAGAGAATTTTAACATAAGGTTTTGTAGAACTATGATATGCAACATATGATCCAGAGGCCCAGTAGCAATGAGTTGCATGGAAGCTGATTAGAAATGCAGAATCTCACTATCTACCTCAGACCTATGAAAAAGAATCTCTGTTTTCACCAGATTAGAAGATCACTCACATAACTAATACATTTGAAACTTGAAGATTAAAGAATACTATGTCAAGGTGAAATTAAAGTTATCAATAGAAGTCGTGTATAGCAGAGAACCTTGAAAGGTTAACTGAACTCATTTTTGGTTTTGCAGTGACCAGACATAACATGTACTAGAAAGGAGATATGTGGGACACACACACACACACACACACACACACACACACACACACACACACAAATACCAATTAGAAAAATATAATGTAAAGATATTACACTAGGTAAAATGTAATGGTATATCCTGCTATATACAAATTAACAAAAAACATTTCCAGTTTCCTGAGTGTGTGTCACTGTGATTTAACCAAAGATCTGAGAAGATCGCAGTATTAGTGTTAGGTACAGAAATAAAGGAAGTGGTCAAATATTAACTACAGCCATTTCCCAAGAAAAACTTGGCTGAACCTAGAAACTGACTTGGCTTCTTAAAATAAAATAGGGGAAAAATTAAAATCAAATACAAAAAATACTTTCATGTAAGTGATGAGAATAATACTGTTGGATGAGCAAGTCATAGTTACAGTAACAGTGGGACATTCAAGCGGAAATAATGCATGCACAATTTGAGGGTTTTTTTTTAAATGGACTATGATTGGATTAGTAGGTTAAATACAAATTTAGGAATCTGGTCCCTTGTGGAACATGGATTAGAGCCTTATGGATGAGATTGTCCCAGGGCAGAGTCACAGAAGAAGTCCTAAAAGTCAGGACAGAAAGATAGTACAATGTATAACTTACAGATGGAAATAAATGTCAGTACTAGACAAAAATGTGAAAAGGGAGACAATATGGAAATTGCCAAGTGAGAAATTCAAGTGGATGGAAGTCAATAGTATCAAATATCATGGAGGGATCAGACGAGACATGGACTCTGAAAACTCAGAGTTCATACAGAGGAAAAAGGCACTAATGACAGTGTCAACTATTAGCTAAGTACTTTTACCTATATTAAATATGTTAAGAAAAAAGAGATCAGAAGTGACCTTGAAGGAGAGAATTCTGTAAGGAAAGGAGTAAGCAATACAAAGTGTTACCTTGGGAAAATAATATGGTTAAGCAAAAAATGTTAGTGTTATTTTTACTCTCTTATATTAAGAAAATATACCAGCAGTTTGTTCTATCCTAATATAAAAGAGAAAGAAACCTTTTGAGAGCGATAGGAGGGGTTAAGATAGAAGCTAAGTAATTGCAATGGTAAGCACTGGAAAGCTGAAGTTTTTGCATTAGTAATTTTACATCCTCTACAAAAGAGTTGAATTAGGTTAATAATGCATGGAATAAATCTTTTTTCAGACTCAGTTCTTGTCTGAATGCCCTTTCATGGTGTTTATTCTTAATAACAAAGTCTTTCATTATTCCATCTTACCCTTGAGAACAGTTAACTAATTTTAGGTTGGAAGATAAATTTTGGATAATCAGTCTAATTGTTGACCCAATCCAACATTTATAAAGTACTTTTTCATTTTAAATCTACTAGTAAATTGTTTTAAAAACTGGACACTTTCAGTAATTTTTTTTAACATTTTTATCTCCTAAATGTGATAATTGTATGAAATCCAAATCATCTCTCCTCATAAGACTTTGTCTAAAAAGCATATAAAGGTAACTTATCTATAACTACCCACATGCAACTTCTTATTTTCTCACATTACTAAATTCTCTCAAATACCACAAATCACAATGCCATATTATTACAAGCATATATCCTGTGTTCCCAGTAAAGTGTTGTTTTGCCTAAACCAAAAGACAAGTCCTGCTTACAACTGAGGCAAGCAGCTCAACTGTTTCACAAACAGCTGCTTCTGCTGCTCTCTTGACATCTCCTGGCTAGACTCTCATGCCTAAATGTCCCATGGGCAAGATACAGTTTCAGAGTGAGAGGATATCAGTTTCTCTCGCAATTAAGTTCTATCCTAGACATGCAGATACAGTAGCAGCTTCATCTCTGCCCAACAGCTCGCCACTTGGGGTGATGATCAGTGAGTAGAGTAATTTCTGAAGAAACAAGAAGCAGAGACGGTCAACTGAATCAATCACCATTGGATAGTTCCCTGTGGCCCTGAAAAGAAGGCAAACAGGCTGAAAAGGAAAGAAGCAATAGTATTCAATGTCTGCCACTTAAAAGACAGTCAGGTGCCGATGGCTTATAATTGTACTCCTAGCTACTCAGGAGGCTGTCTGAGGATAATGGCTGAGATCTGAGGATCATGTATGTATGTGTGCGTGTGTATATATATATATAAAATATTTGTATTATGTGTAGCTAGTATATTATGTATGTGTGTATAATACACATATGTATGTTTATTTTATATATTATATATAGAACTGTATTGTATATATGTATATTACATATATTATATATACAAGTGCAGCCAGCAACAACAAAAGTACACAATATACTCTTGTTTGGGCAGCACAAGTGTTTCTGTAAATAGTTTAAAATAATAAAATTACTGTCAGTGCCCAATAAACATTTTTAAATTTGAATTCAATTTACTCACTAAAGGTGTAAATATAACCATAATAGAAGTATCTCAGAAGGTATATTCTATAGCTATTTTATAAGTTTGTTGAATCCTGAGATACTAATGTAAATAAATTTATTTCAAAAACAAGAATGCTTTATATAAATGTTGGAAATTCTAAGATACTATTATCATTAAATGCTTGCTATTATTAATCACAGTGCATCATAGGGTAATTACACAATACACACAAAAGTGCTTACACTGAACAAAATTATTTGTTCTATGAATGACAGAATGTATAGATATCCATTGTATATTATTATATTATTATTATATATTACATTATATTATTACTTAGACAATAGTAAATCTGAATCTCTTCTAAGAATATAAATTTCAGAGAGTTTTTTTTCCTTTTGCCATTACAAAATTATTCACCAAATGACATGCCGAATTCTAATTTAAAAAAAAGAAAATCTTTAGTACTATCTCACTATTGTGTCTCTCCTGAAGTATTAATGTCAACTAATTATAGGGTTCTTTTGTACTCTAGTAGCACAAATTATAGGCAAAGACTTCAAAATACTTTGAAGAACTACTTCTCAAATGTAATGTGCATACAAATCACCTGGAGATCTTGTCAAAATGCTGATTCTGATTCAGTCAGTATGAGGTGGTACCCGAGCGCCTGCGATTCCATGTTTCTAATAAAATCTCAGGTGATTTGCTGATGGTCCAGACACTTATGTAGAGTAGCAAGACTCTAAAAGGAATTACCAAGGTTAGATACAGATTTCTCCAGAGAAACAAAGCCAACAGATTGTGTTAATATCTACAAGCATTATGTCAAAGATAGATGGAAAGAAAGAAGGAAGGAAGGAAGGAAGGAAGGAAGGAAGGAAGGAAGGAAGGAAGGAAGGAAGGAAGGAAGGGAAGGAGGGAGGGAGGGAGGGGACAGTCTCACAGGACTATGGAAGTTAAGAAGTCACAAGATCCAGTTAGTAAGCTGTTAGAGACCCAATAAGGGAATGTTTCTGTTTAAGTCCAAATGTGGTTAAAGAACAAAATGACTCAGCTCAAACAGCTAGGCAACAGAAGCTCCCTCTTGTTCATAAGAGACTCTGTCTTTTGTTCTTCTCAGGCCTGCACTGGGAAGGAAAATCTGCTGCAACACAGTTTATTCAAGAACACCCTTACATTCTTAGCAGCACTGTAGTTTAGTCAAATATCTGAATATCTGATAGCCTTGTCAAATTGACATATGAAACTAACCATCCCAAGTGTTATTGCAACTTCACTACATTTTGTATGATCTCTGTCAAGTGATAACAACCTAATTTAAATAATTCTAAAACTTTAATTTATTATAAGCCTGTCCAATGATAAATTAAGGAAACCAGTAGTGTTGATTATCACAATTTTTACTGAAGGCAAGACAAATAATTCTTATTGTAGAGAAAGCAAGTTTGTAAAGGTAGGATGGGACTACATTGTATACACTTATCAAAGTTGTAAGATATATTGGTATTAGACGCACAAATTTAAGTCATTTATGACTTTTTTACAAGGAAAGAAATAAACCATAAGCAAAAATTCATCTTGAACTGGGATCTAGCTCAGTAGCAAAGTACTTGCCTACCAAGAGCAACATCCTGGGTTCAATCCCCAGTACCACAAAAGAAAAGACAAAAAAAATCATCCCTTTCTACTTTAAAACAACAAACTCCTCCTCCTCCTCCTCCTTCCTGTGTGTGTGTGTGTGTGTGTGTGTGTGTGTTGATATAGGGGCTTGAACTCAGTGCCTGGGCTCTGTCCCTGAGCTTTTGCTCAAGGCTAGCACTCTAATATTTTTTTCAATTTTTTATTGTAAAGATACTATACAGAGGGTTACAGTTACATGAGTAAGGTAATGAGTACACTTCCTATCTTCCTATTGAGCATTGTTACCCCCTCCATTGTTTTCCCCCTACCATCCCTTCCCTCCCTGCCTTCCCCGAGGTTCTTTTTTTTAACTCTGGGCCTGGACGCTGTCCCTCAGCTCTTCACCCCCTACCATCCCCTCCCTCCCTGCCTTCCCCGAGGTTCTTTTTTTTAACTCTGGGCCTGGACGCTGTCCCTCAGCTCTTCAGCTCAGGGCGAGCGCTCTACCACTTGAGCTACAGCGCCACTTCCGGTTTTCTGGTGGTTTATTGGAGATAGGAGTCTCATGGTCTCTCCTGCCCGGGCTGGCTTTGAATTGTGATCCTCAGATCTCAGCCTCCTGAGTAGCTAGGATTACAGGCGTGAGCCACCAGGGCCCGGCTCTTTTTTTTTTTTTAATTGTGATTAAGTGATTACATAATTTCCCGAATTTCACAGTATTGTGGAATAATGATGCTCATTTAAAGTCACAAGTTCATTCTAACTTTCCTGGAGCAAATTGTCTATCACAGTCTGTAATATATAACAGTGTTCACATGTTATACACCATACATGTGATCAGCAGCATGGGGATATTTAGTAGTGGTTCGACCAGATGAGTGGGAGTTCTTTGTTTCTTAAGTCCTGTTAGTTTTGTCATATCACCTAACATTTTGGATTTAGCATTCACTTATCAGGGAGACCATGTACTGTTTGTCTCTTTGCTCTTGGCTTACCTCGCTCAACATGATTCCTTCTAGCTCCATCCATTTCCCTGCAAATGCCATTATTTTGTCATTTCTAATGGCTGTATAATATTCCATTGTGTATAGATACCACAATTTTTGGATCCATTCATCTGTGGTGGGGCATCTGGGTTGTTTCCACATCCTAGCTACTGTGAACAGTGCTGCAATAAACATGGAGGTGCACGTGTCCTTGTATATTGGTTCCTGTTGTTCAGGGTAGATGCCTAGAAGTGGTATGACTGGATTGTAAGGGAGGTCAATCTTTAGCTTTCTAAGGACCCTCCAGACTGCTTTCCAAAGTGGTTGTATAAGTGTACATTCCCACCAGCAGTAGCACTCTAATATTTGAGCAACAGCTTTGGAGATGAGACTCATGGACTTTTCCTGCCTTGGCTGGCTTTGAACCGCAGTCTTCTGATCTCAGCCTCCTGAGTCGTTAGGATTACAGATTTGAGCCATAAGTGCCCAGATGAAACTTCTTTTAAAAATGTATTTTTATTAGTATATATTACTCGTACAAAGGGACTTTAGCATTCAACATGCTAATAATTAGCATCAATATAGGTTAATATTCGGAGGTATATATATATATGTATTATGTAATACAAGAGGAAATTATTTTATTGAATAAAAACATAATTTAATGTTAAAACATGTCATTTTAGGTGCAACTTAAGCAACAATGGGGTCAATTAAATGATATAGTATTTTATTAGTTGTAAATTTTTGGCAGTTCTGGAGTTTGAACCCAGGACCTCACAATTGCTAAGCAAGCACTCCACCACTTGAACTGCACCCCTGTCCTTTTTTTTTCTGGTACTGGGGCTTGTACTCAGAACCTAGCACTGTCTCATAGCTTTTCTGTTCAAGGCTAGGGCTCTACTACTTGAGCAATAGCTCTACTTTTGGTTTTTTGCTAGTGATTAGAGATAAGAGTCTCATGGACTTTTCTGCTTGAGCTAGATTTTTTTCTCTGTGATTCTCTAATCTCAGCCTCTTGAGTAGTGTGGATTACAGGCATGAGACACTGGCACCTGGCTAGTTATTTCTTTAAGTAAGATCTCAAGTTTTTGTCTTGCTACTTAAGACCTCCTGTGTAGGCAGGATTACAAAGCCACTGCACCCTGTCCCTGGTGACTTGTAACGTTCAAAATACTGACTATACTCTAACACATTTATAGACAGACTTGATCATATATTACCCATACGTATATATAAAAAAGTAAGTTATATTAAAAAATAAGTGATTAATTTAATGTGTAGATTATTATATTAACACAATATTTTCATATCCCAAATCTGATTCTTTCAAGGATCACTTTTCATTTGATCATTGGTCATCCTTTGCTACAATATTTTCCTCTGTGTAATGATAACACAGTATTTCTCCAGAGTTTTACTATGTTCTCTAGAATGTTCTTCCAAGCAACTGACACCTAATCCACAAATTTGATGCTGGAATGTTTGTAATCAGAAGATGTTAAAGAAATTTCCACAGGCTAGTTAAGGACTTAACCTGGACTATATGTTGTTGATTGAAATATCTAGAAGTGGCCATTTGCAGGTTACCATGGTACCAGGAATAATAACTATATCTTCCCATCTATCCCTATAGACTTATTTCACTGACTATTTGATTAACAACATATAACATTCATCTTGAATCTAGAGACCTTAAAATTTAAGGCACACTCCATCTTAGAGTCAATTGAAAGACAGTCATTTCCAAAGAAAAATCTCACACTTTTAAAAGAACCACCTTAAGGGACTTATAGGCTACGAATCTGACCTTTACAAGGAGGATCCTTTCTTCGAGGTATTTCTCTCTATAGCACATTACCTTTAGGCATTAGTCAACTTAGATGATCTATTTTTTTCTTAGTATAATATGCCTCTGAATTAAGGATTATGTCCATTTCTTGTCCTTTCTGCTTTCCCTCTATTGCTAAGACACCAGTTATTACCCTGTAGTTGTTCAATAAGAGTTCACAGACTTTCCAAGTCTGCTCCTGAAACAAGACAAATCTTTATGTTTGGTCTTCCTAAAAATTTTCTTCCCAGAAATCTCTGCCAAAGGGTTTCTCACCTTTGAATCTCATAAAAAATATCCACTTTTCTTGATGTACATCAGTGGTCATTATCATGATACTCTAAGGCCCTCATGTTTGCAGAAACGTTTTAGTAGAATGAGGATGAGCAGATCTTAGTTCTAATCAGAGCACTGCCATTTGCTGACTAAGCTCATTTGTTCCTATGAGCCTCACTGCTCTCTCAAGTCAAATGAAGATAACACTTGTCCAACTTAGCTCCATAGGGTTGCTGTAATAATCATTAGAAAACATATACACACAAAAATTACTTGAAATTTTGCAAACTGCTATCTCAGCTTTTACTATACACATTACTTTTAAATCCCAACTCTTTATTTGGCTTTGGCTTTGTTATTTATCTGACATAAACTATAAACTCCCCAGAGAAATTTTAGGAATCCTTCTAGAGTATCCTTGCTTCTGAAAAACACCATTAAATAGTAATCATCATGAAATTTCTGAGAACTGTTTTATTTGAGATAATAACCATAAAAGTATAAAAGTGAGTCCCTTGTGGCACAATGGATGTATTCATTGTAGACATCCTACAATATTAATTAAAAATCAAAGGGTTGCTTTTGCTTGTTGTAATGAAATACACCAATAAAATCACAAAACAATTCTTAAACTATAATCTTCTTTGACAAGTAGTATCTTATTGGAATTTCATAAAGCTCTAACAGGTATGAATATTACAGGTTTTTTTGTTTTTGTTTTTGTTGGTTGTGGGACTTGAACTCTGGGCTTGGGCGTTGTCCCTGCGCTCTTCAGCTCAAGGCAAGTGCTCTACTGCTTGAGCCACAGTGCCACTTCCAGTTTTCTAGTGGTTTTTATTGGAGATAAGAGTCTCACGGACTTTCCTGCTCAGGCTGGCTTAGAACCGCTATCCTCATATCTCAGCCTCCTGAGTAGCTAGGATTACAGACGTGAGCCACGGGTGCCCGGCAATACCACAGTTTTATAGATGAGAAAACTAGTTTCAAGAGGTTTACTGCTCAGGATATACTGTCTTGTTCACATATTTATGGCAGAACTGAGGCTTCAATTTCTTGATGTTAGGCTTGTGATGTACTACTAGAATTTTCAGTGCTGTCAGCTTGGCAGAATGGATAATTCTTTGTTTGGGGTGGGGCCTTTCTTATTCATTAGGGGACCATCTTTGGCCTCATGAGTAGATATCAATAACACCCCTCCTCAAACTAATAACAAAATGTCTCCAGACATTTCCAGATAATGCTAAAAGAGGAGGGCAAACATTCCAAGCTGAGAAACTGTTGTAAGGTCATCCTATCCTCTGCACAAAATGATTGCTTAGAATCAGTGTTTTCGTTTCCTGTGGCAGCCACAACAGGTACCATGAACTCCATAGCTTAAAACAAGAATATATTCCTCACAGATGTGAAGATCAGTGTCTGAAATCACCATGTTCTACCTGAAGGCTGCAATGGAGGGTCCTTCCATGCCTCTTCCAGCTGCCAGTAGTTCCAGGTGCTTCTTGGCCCTAGCCTCTGTCTTCACATGGTCTTCTTTTCTATGTCCTTTCTTCTTCTTTGTCTATGTCATTATCCTTAGAATCTAAGGGGATCTCCTCCTGAGTCTCATTTCCAGTATCTGATGGAAGTCTTTGGTGTGGAACTGCCAGTCAGCTTACTCCATAAATCATATTTTTTCCTCAGCATTCAAAAACACTTTCTGGAAAACCCATCTTCTCATTAATTTCCTAAATACTTTAGAAAAATAAGGATAAACAAATAAGAAAATGAGACACAAGTAGATTAAGGGCAAATTCACTAAGATCAGTGTTTCGGCTCCATTGGGGCTTTCAGGGAACGATAGAGAAAAACAGTTGAATTGCTTCTGCTTTATGAACCGTGAAATTTACAGTGACTTCTGTTCAGAAATTGAAAAACAAAAAGCAATATGGCTGGATTTTTAGATCCTTAGTTGAAAAAAATCAGCTGTAAGCCTTTAAAATCAACAAGACTTTCTAGAACCATAAGAAAGGAAATAAACAGGGTAGTGGTTAAGGCAATTTAATAAAGCTGCTATGCAATGCATAAGTGTCCTTTAAAATTCATTTCCCTGTGTTTCAGGTTACTTTTTAAAATTTTAATTCTGTGCTTCTAGAGTCATGAACAGAATTGCAGAGCATTAACTTTCATAATGAGCAATATTAATCACAATCTCATATAAAGGGCTGATCTGCAAAAAAATATGAGATCATCGTCACTTCACAGAGCGTGGTCAAAGAGAAATGGTCTGCTGATTTTCCCAAAAAATATTGTTTTTAGTTTTTTTTCTTATACCTCTGCACTTCATTCTGAGTGATGCTGACATTTTAACCAGAGTATCCAGTAAGTTATGAATCACCAGCAGACACCAAATGACTCAGTTATAGAATTACACCATCATTTGTATGAGAGGCCTTTTTAAGTATAATGTATCATAACTGAGCAATCCCTCCCTTGATTTCAATTGCGGTAGTCAAGCTCTGTCTTAGCATGAATGTGTTGTCACTTACTCATTTTTCTTATCTCCATTTACCACTGTAAGCTGTCTTCATCAAATTATATCCTTGTTCCAGTCTCTATTACATGTTCTATGCTACATTGGAATGTTTTTGTTTATTAAAAAGTAACACAGTCAAATTTTCTTAATAACAGACAGAGGTATAAGTTTCCTCCCAAACCCATGCCTCTGTCACCAGGCCTGAGAGGTCATAGCTTTAAGCACCTTTTTTCAGAATTAGTTCATGCATACTCAAGTGTTCTTTAAAAGCACCATTTACTAAAGCACAAATCATTCTCCCTTAATCATAGACTTGTTATATATTTTTCTGAGGCCATGAGCTACGACAAGTTTAACCCTAACCTCTCCCAAATCTTCTGGGTATATTTCCAGTCTTTACATTCACCTCACAAGTTGAAAACACAAGCTTATTTTAAATGTGTTGTTAGTGAATAATCTTTGAGTACATTCTTACTCTAATATCCTACTACTGGGAATCCTGCAGACTGTGGATATTGAGTTAAATGAGTAGATGGAGCCCAACCCAAGCTTCTGGCTTCAAGCTCATCCATCTTTTCATCAGGCAGTATTACTACAAACCTATTTTCCTTTCTTGGTTTCTAAAACCAAGAAGCTGGACAAGATGACCTCTCATGTTTTGTTCAGTTCAGAAAGGCTCGGATTTCATGTGTCTGTTCTCAATAGAATACTTTAAAAGAAAGGAATGAGATTTTTGTCTGACAACACCTTATATTACCAAAGGGAGAGATCCAAATCTTTGCAAGAGAGGAACTGACTGTGACTGATGAGAAAAAGGTCCCAGGGGATAAAAATTGGTCAAGAAACGAAGAGCTAATTCAAAGGTGACTTTGAACACACACATGCAAAGGGCACAGGTTTGGAAATCACATTTCAAGCCTTGGGACTATGTATAACAATAGCTCTGAAAAGTTATTTTCATTTAAGCCTTTTATTTATACATATAATAATAACATCCTATGAGAAACAGAATACAGAAATCTAAATGAGGAAACAAAGAACAGGCAACGTTGTACCAAATATATAAATAAATACTCAAAACATTAGTAAAGTTGGAGTAGTGGCTCATGCTTGTAATCTCAGAGTTGAGGGTCGTAGTTTGGAAGCCAGCGTGGGCGTGAAAATACCTGAGGCTCTTACCTCAAATTAACTAGCAAGAAAAAAAAAACAGAAGTTGGAAGTGTGTCCCAGGTGGTAGAACATTATGTATTAGTGAAAAAGCTAGAGCACAGCACCCAGGCCCTGAGTTAAAACTCCAGTACTGCACTCTGAAAACATTACAGGATGGAATAGGAGAAACCCTAGGTCTACTTGGGGCAGGCCAAAATTTTCTGAATAGAGATCCGGAAACACAACAAATCAAAGAAAGGTTGGACAAATGGGATTGCATAAAGTTGCAGAGCTTCTGCAGGGCAAATGACATAGCTAGCAAGATCAATAGAA
>NW_012267219.1:16177085-16211203 GCF_000151885.1 Dipodomys ordii | reverse complement strand
AGGAGGAGGCTGCAATGCTTGGTAAGAAATGTACGCATTATCCTGCCCATGTAATTGTAACCCCTCTGTACAGTATGTTCACAAATAAAATTAAATTAAATTATAAAAAAACTGAAAAAAACTCCAGTACTCGTGCACGTGCGAGTGCATGCACACACACACACACACACACACACACACACACACACACACGAATCTCAATTATCTCCTCGTCATAGGTATGACTCCTCAGATTCCCTAGGGTTGAGCTCCCTTTGGGAATTCACCAACTACATTGCATAGTCAAAAGGATTGCAAACTGTCTTGCCTCAGATTGAGCATTAGATATGAGAGCATTAGTTTTTCCAGGTTATTGTCTCTGCTATTATCCAAGGAAAAATTTCCAAGACAGAAGTGGAAACTTCTAGTTTCTTTTCTAAACTACTGTGCCAATCTTGAGAGCCCAACTTATGTTTGTGTTTTTAGTACAGACATTTAGGCAACTGACAAATTAAAGTTCCCTTCTTTGTATATGAAATATCAAAAAATTATTATTCAACCATTTTCTTTATTGCATATGTATCAACAAAATTTACTCATGGGCAATAGGCATATGATAATTGTCCACATTTATGGTTTGCAGTGTAATATTTCAATACATGTATAAAATATGCAATACGTAATGACCAGATCAAGGGAAATGTTGTATCTATCATCTCAGAGAGATCATTTACATGTCACTTAATATAAACTTCAGCTTTAAATCTACTGAGAATTTAATATCACCATGCTAAAAACATTCTTCTAGATACAACATTCAGTCTCCCATCAAGTGGAATGATCTTATCCAAGATAAGGGAAAAAAAAACTTCATAGGTCCTCCATGTGAGCAATTAATACCTTCAGAATAAGATGATTTACAAAGGGTGAACAAAAGCAGCAATGGTACTCACTGGACATTATGTTGAAAATGAACTATATAGCTTATGGGTGGGGATGGGAGGGAAAAACTGGGAGAGAATGAGAGAAGGAGTGAAATTGTAAAAAAAAAAAAGACATGTACTCTTGACATGTATCTGTAACCCTTCTGTACATCACCTTTATAATAATAATTTATTTTTTAAGAATAAGATGACTTATCACTGCTTTGGGAAATGATTCAATATGTACAAACCATGCATGCATAGTCAGAATCCCATTGCTTCTAAAAAGAGAACACACTTGCTCCCATGGAGAGAAAGATTGACCCTGTCTTTATGTCTAGGGTAGCTCCTATTAGATACTTTAGTATGCCTTGCTGTGTGAAATGACAGGAAATACTATAATGAATTTCTTAACAAGTATGAGCTTGAATTGAGAAAATAAGCCAAAGACAAATTATATCCTTTTAAGTGGATGCTCCACTTCCAATTCGCTTCTTAATAATGTCAATAGCTTTTCATTATTATTGAGGGGAAAGCAAGCTCTGTCTCTACCCCTCCCATCCCCACAGTGCATGATCTTGTCAGTCCCAAATCTCCAAGGTCTCCTACTCTTCCTTCCTCAGCTCTCTGCACTTCATCACCTTGCCCTGATTTTTCCACCAGTCTTTGCTTCTCTCTTTCAGAACTTCTGATATGCAGAAAATCAACTTCAATTTCCCATCTCTTTTCCCTAGATGTACTCTGTTTTTTAACCATTTCAGGTTACTCTATTTTTCTCTCACATTGGAAATATATGACTAGGGTTCTTCAGGAATACTCTTAGCTCACTAACTTCAGTTATCAGGTGTCACTTCATCATACCAGAATTTGTGTAACTTTTTGGATAAATAACATCTTCTTCATGTGTGCGACAAAACCATTAAGGGTTTGTGGTTACCAGCACATCTCCTGGCACATAATATTCAGTGCACATATTTATTCAAGATACTAAGCAAGGATAAATACCATTAAGCTTGGCTTTAAAAAAAATTATGCGCCTGTAATCCTAGCTACTCAGGAGGCTGAGATCTGAGGATCACGGTTCAAAGCCAGCCGAGGCAGGAAAGTCTGTGGGACTCTGATCTCCAATAAACCACCAGAAAACCGGAAGTAGCACTATGGCTCAAGTGGTAGAGCTCTAGCCTTGAGCTGAAGAGCTGAGGGACAGTGCCCAGGCCTAGAGTTCAAGCCCCACGACTGACCAAAAAACAAAAAAACAAAAACAAAAAAAGGAAGAAGGAAAAAAATTTTTGAAGTTCTCACACAGATTCCCATTCAGTGATTCCATGTCAAAGTCCCTGTTGTTTTGTTGGGTAGCTTGAAAATGACTCATTCTTCCTTTCAAAGAACAAAAGCTCAGTCTCACAGTCAGAATTACCTTCAGCACAATGGTTTCCCCAACACCTGGACTTGAAAGAAAATTTGTGGATGAACAAGCTTGGCCTCCAACTTGCTTTCTTACTTAGGACTAATAACTATGCTCTTTGTCTAACCTAAATCTGAACGATAGAGATCATTGGCTAAGTCATAATCTAGAATTCTGGACTATAGGTGAAGACACACTGTAATTATTAAACTTTTTGTTTCATTAGAGTCTTGTCTTTTGGTGTTTATACCCTCTTCTGTGAAATTGCTGTGTGTCTAAGTCATGGGTGCCCTGGAGAAGAAAGGAAATTTATAATAACTGACTAAGAAGTAGGCTGAAAGGCTGTGTCTTGAACAGGAGACCCAGTAATGGAGCTCAGCTCTGATGGAGTACTTAGAGCATTACTCAAGAAAGAAAACAAATTTATTCCTCATGTACCCATGGCTGATATATGTGTTGTTCATTTTCTCTTTGTTGATTGAATGACTGAATAAATGAACATTTGATAACATCACACATGTATTCTTTTTTTTTATTGTGGAAATACTGTACAGAGGGGTTACAATTACATGGGCAAGATAATGAGTACATTTCTTATCAAGCATTGTAGCCTCCTCCTTTGTTTCCCCTTCTTATCCCTTCCCATCCTCCCCCCTAGCCCCCTCACCCAATCCTCTCCCCCCCACCTCCCCCCCACCCCGCACCAAAGTTGTAAAATTTGTTTTCGACACAACGACTTGACTTGTACATATCATTACAACATGTATTCCTAATAGATAATATTCCCAAACATAACTCTTTCATATACTACTTGGCTATAAGGTATGCTGTTCATTGGCTATCAACTATTTCAGACCTGAGACATTCACCTGAGGGATATTCACTAATTGATTTAACCATTTAAACAAACCTGGAGGAGTTCTTTAACTTGGAAAATGGTCCAAATATGAAAAATCAACTGAGAATAAGTAAACACAAAGTTGATTGAAATGTACCAAATAAGTGTGACCCAGTTTTAGTAAGTGATTGTGGACATTGTTTGTGATGATCTGAATAAATGACTCTCCAAAGTTCATATATTAAAATTTCCATTCCCAGGATGGCAGTATGGGGAGCTGTTATGAACCTTTAAGAGGTGAGGCCTAACCCAGGCACCAGTAGCTCATGTCTGTAATCCTAGCTACTCAGGGGCTGAGGTCTGAGGATCAAGGGCTAAAAGTCAGCCCAGGCAGGAAAGTTCCTGAGACTCTTATCTCCAATGAACTACCAAAAAGCAGGAAGTAAAACTATGGCTAGCCTTGAGCAAAAAAAAAGCACAGGGACAGTGCTCAGATGCTGAGTTTAAGCCCCATCTCTGTCTCTTTCTGTCTCTCTGTCTCTCTCAGTCTCTGTCTCCCTCTCTCTCTCTCTCTTACACACACACACACGAACCTAGTGAGAGGTCCTTAGTCTCTGAAGGA
Source organism: Dipodomys ordii (assembly GCF_000151885.1). Classification (NCBI taxonomy): domain Eukaryota; kingdom Metazoa; phylum Chordata; class Mammalia; order Rodentia; family Heteromyidae; genus Dipodomys; species Dipodomys ordii. The sequence goes on along the minus strand of NW_012267219.1, from coordinate 16,207,436 downwards.
AGAGATGATGAACGTAGGGTTCAATTTGTGCTTCCTGGCTTTAGCTGTACTTCCTCAGACATGTGCTGCAGACATGAAAAGGGGACACTCCATCTTGGAGTGTGTAAGGTAAATTAAATAGGTACGTCTAATTAGGTAGCCAGTGAAGAGAATGCCACATGGTACTCAGGCAGGAAGAGAAGTTTTATTTCTGAACTGCCTGTACCTACATGCATGGTAGAGAGCACATGGCTGAAAGGGGAAAGCTACCCCCGGAGAGGGGTGGGGGCAGACTTATCTAGGCCAGGGGCAGGGAGAAAGTATGACCAGGTGGGGGAAAGGTGTAGGATAGGGATATGACCTGGGGATAGGGCCTGGGACTCTGCCGTGGTCAGATGGGAGGCGTGGCCAGGGGCAGCCCAGGATGTGACCTCAGAGGAGGGGACATGACTGCTTCCATGTGTGCAGGTTACCTAGGTGACCACAAGTACTAGGCAGAAACTTAGCCAAGAGGAGGGAGGAGTCTGTCCTGCCTTCCTAGGGTGGGCCTTACAGACTAAACCTCCAAAACTATGAGCCACATAAACTTTTTTTTCTTATAAATTAAATACCTCCATTATCTTATTGTAGTAATACGAAGCAGACCAATACACAGTCTAAGGGTTTCTGCTGGAAAATCCTTCTAAAGTAGACCTTCATTCTAATTTACTTTGAATATCTCTTTTTGCATTTTCCAAGATACTTTTTTGGTATTTATTACTGTTAGCTGATGGCTGCAATAAACAACCCACAGATTACAGTAGTTGAAACCAAGAGAGCACCTTTCCAGCCTATACTATCTAATGCAGATCCAACGATGTGAAGAGCTGGCAAACTCAACATAATCTCTCAGGATCCTGCTTCTTCCTAATGGGGACCTTATTGAGCTCTAAGAACATGTCAGAGTCCTTCCCTGGATTGTCTATGTATGTGTTTGGTAAAAAGTGAAATCTGAAAAGAATCTGCAGGCCATCATGAGAGGAATATGGGCAAGCCTGCAAATGGCATGCATGTCTCTCACCCACATTCTATTGGCCAGAGCTCAGTCACATGGGAAAATTGGGAAGACAATCTGTAACAGCTAGCCAGGTTTTCTGCCACAGCCATTTTGACTTCAGATTGTGCTGTTCTTAGCATTGGGAATGGTGTTCTTGATGAAAGTTGTCTTTACTTATGATTATGTATTCTTTTTTTTTAATCTCTAAAAACTATTGACTCCAATCAGTATGTTTTGTAAAAATTTCTGCCCCAAACAAAAATTAATGACTAACCAGGAATAGATTGTCTCTAATTCTGACAGCTAATATATGCATGTTTGTTTGCTTGCTTGCTTTGATCTGAGATTTCTGAGAAAATGTAATCCTAAAGTCTGATTGCATCTTCATCACTCCATTGCTTTCCTAGGCTCAAAACAAACAAACAAATAAAGAATGGCCTCACTGAAACCGTATATCCTGGGTAAATTACATGAGCATCTTGAAATGCTTCACTTGTATTCATGTATATTCTTCTTGGAAGGGTGATGAGCCCAAACCTTTGCACTATTTTTTCCAAACAGAAGAAGAGGAAAAAAAACTGAACTTTAATTTTACTTCAATGATAAGAAAATTAAACTTTATTTTAAAAAATTTAATATTCTCTGAAAATCACAATACTATTTTTATCAGTACAAATGACTTTAATGGATTTTCTCTAGTATGCCATTATTACAAATCCATTTTGTTTTATTGAGGTCAAACTACATTCCCTTGCCTTGTTCGCTAGGAGAAGGAAATTAGGTAAAAATTAGCTCATTGTGGTTGTGCTGACTTTATATTGCTACATAAAGGAGAGAGCTAACTAGAGGGCAAGCTGGTCCTTCACTAAGATCAAGTACTTTATATTAGACTGCAATTTCTATTTTGTAAAGGGGAAAATAAAAAAGTACAAGAGACAATCTATAAATAGAGTAGTCAAAGAACCATGGAAGGTAGGAGATACTGACTTTTGGAAAGTTTTCTTAGTGTGTTTCATATAGATATACATGAATTAAGTCTCCTTTGAATGTTTCAGTTCCTACATCTCTGTGTGTGTGCGTGCGCATGCGTATACTCGTACACTCATGCACTCGTGCATGATGGCATATGCCAGTACTGGACCTTAAATGCAGCTTTTTCACTAAACTCGTGCTTCTACTACTTGAGCCACACCTCCACTTCTAGCTTACTTCTGGCTAATTCAAAATAAGAGTCTCACAGACTTTTCTGCTCAGGCTGGCTTTGAACTGCTAAACATATATCTCAGACTCCTGCGTAGGTGTGATTTCCATTGTGAGCCACCTGCATTAAGCTCAGTTTCTACATCTTCTTTAGCTACATATATATGTATATATATATATATATATATATTACTTGTTTATCTATGTAATGCATAATTATCCTTTTTGTAGTACAAACATTTTAGTGACACACACACACACACACACGTTACAAATCATTTGCATAAACACATGAGTAAACACCACACTTGGAGTAGAAGTTAGTATTTTCAACTCTACCCTCCGTAGAGTTGTACAGTCTAAAAAACTTAAATATGTAGATGCACTAGCAGCTGAGAGTATTTATGAAAATTAAGTTAGGTCACCTATGTGAATTTTGGGAGACCAAAATAAGGTGAGAGAATTTCCTTTTTCCTTTCACTTCCTTCTGTGGGCCTGCAATACCATGGGGAAATAGGTGATGCATTTCGCAATGACTTGCATTGATACAGAATCTATCCTCAGATGTGTAGGTGTAAAAGATGGTTGTGTCTACTTCCTTGTCCTAACTTTCCTGTCTTTGGATAACTATATGTCCATTCTCCTGATTAGTGGGTGAAATAGTCTGCTTCAGAAATCTTATTAAAGACCCGCTTCCTTACATCTATCATTTATCTTGAGATCACAGTTATAGACACCACTTATGATGTTCTAGGAAGTGGGCAGACCTAATAAATTATTAAATCTGGAATTCATTCATAGAGGCCAACCTTGGATTCACTTTTTTCCCTTCTAATTATTTACAAGCACCAGATTGTATGCACTAGATGCTAAACAGCATGGAGTGATTTTGTTTCTTGCACTGAAAATTAATGGGTACAGTGTATGAAATCTTATGTAGTTTTTCAGTGTAGCCAGCTATTCTCTGTTGAGTCAGAGAACAGCTGTAACTGTGCTGGCTATATCAGTTTAGTCTCTACCAGTGACCAGAAGTACTCAGTGTAACTTCCTGAGAATCTGCATATGTTAGCTGGGTCTCCTAAAAAGCTTCTACAACCAATGTTCTGTTACTGTCTTATGCAGTCTAGGGATGTGTTTGTCAAAGGGCTTTGTCTATGGAATCTTTCTAATTGTTTCATCTTATGCTTTTTGCTGCCTTCTTGCTTATTGTCCTCCTCTTTCATGGCCTTGATACCACTTTATGCTCAAAATATTTGCTGATACATATTTGTAATAACTCTGACAAAGTCTTTCACCTCAAAGTTTGTAGGGGGTAGATTTATTTTACAATAAATCCTCCTGCCTTAGGGTTAAGGAGAAAGAGCAGCAGCAACAACAACGTAGCAGATATAAAATCATTTGATATAAGGTCCATTCCTTTGTGGGAGAAATTAACCAATCAAAAAAGTGAAGCTAGAGCTGGGAAGGTGGCTCAGTAGTAGGGTGCTTGACTTGTATGCAAGAGGCCCTGGGTTTGATTCCTCAGCACTACATAAGCAGAAAAAGCTGGAGTGGCGCTGTGGCTCAAGTGGTAGAGTGCTAGCCTTAAGCTGAAGAGCTGAGGGACAGAGTCTAGGCCCAGAGTTCAGGCCTCATGATATACACACACACACACACACACACACAAAGTGAAATTAGAATTTCAAATTAGGCTGGGGGGAGCACTTCTTTTAAACATAGTTTGCATGTCTCTTCTCTACCAGAGTATTATCTGAGATGTTTTTGGTATCATTATCCTTCCCTTCTTTTCCCAGCAGGCTGCATGGGAATAGAACCTGTCCACACTGTGAGCTAAGCTCCCTTTCAAACTATAGGAGAGAGAAACCTACACTATCTCCGACCTGAAAAACAACCATGCGGTAGAGTCCCAAGTGTAGCTTTGCTACCTCCACAGCCAAGTAAGAGCAAGCATTGCCAAGGAGCACTGGTAGAGCAAAACTGTGGCATGACTGCTTCTAAATTTTCATAATAAGAAAAGTATCCCTCTGATTGGTTAATGACCTCTCACCCGTTCCATGCTACCTGGCTGGAGGTAACACCGACAATATTCTAGCATGTATACCCATCCTCCCCTCTTGGTCCCCACACAGGTAGCCATTGAGTCAAGCTGCCTCTTGTTCACAAGAGTCCTACAGCTAAGTGAAGAGCCAGAGGGACAACACCCGTTGGAACTAGAGCACCTTCTGTGAGTGTTCCCCAAGGTCTTTAGTCATCTTTCTCTTTCCAGGTATCGTAAGCAAGTTGCTGACTTTTGATTTTTAATAAGGCCCCTTTTGTTTAGATGTTTGAGACTGAATTTCATTTCCTTTCAACCAGAAGGCCTAATCAAACTTTCCTTTACCTAACCTCTCACTCCTTACTTGCCTCTTCTCAGACGTTGATTACTTCCTAGGCAGTAAAATCCAGCTATGTAATTCTGGGTTTGACCAGCCTGTACTTTATTCATTCCACAAACATAAATTGAGATTTTTGTGATTGTCCTCAGCAGCTCTTATTCTAACAGGAGATAATATGGTATAAAATTAGATTGAGAAGGAAGGGATGGTAGGGGAAAAACAAAGGAGGAGGTAACAACGTTCAATAGGAAATGTACTCATTACCTGACACATATCACTGTAACCTCTCTGTACAGTATCTTTACAATAAAAAAATACCAAATAATAAAATAAAAAAATTTAAATTAAGAGAAAGTACTATGAGAAAAAGCAATGTGTGAATTCTCTGGGAAAGAACATAGGCATTTTATTGGTGGAAATAAATGTAGGAATGCCCTCTGGGCAAAGAAAGGGCCTTTGATAAAAAAAAAAAAAAAGCAGAAGGAAACGTTGCCTTTGGGAATATGTGTTAAATTAGAACCCAGGTGCAAATTAGGAGGTGATGGAAAAGTGCTCCAGAATGGGGAGAAGGAGCACAATCATTCTCTCAGAATGCTGAGAAATAAGGAGCTATTGCTAGATCCTCCTCTCCCCTTTTTTCTTTTCTCAAAACTTTACCATTTGTGATCTTCACTCAGATGCATCAATCCACAGAATGAAGAACACATATCTCTGCTTCTCCATAGCCAGATGTAGGTACATGACCAATTTCTGGCCAGTGAGAAGTGAAAACTTCCTGGATAATATCCTTTAAAGGGAAAGAGCTCTGCTTTTCTTTGCCTTTTCCCTTTCTTAGTGGAAATGTAAACAGTACTGGTGAGAACTTTTTTTTACCATGCAAATGAGAACAGACCTTTAAGGATGAAATCAACTACATAAATGATTCCTAAGTCCCCCAACTTCTCTAAGCTTCCACACATGTCCTAGACTGGTTGCACTTACATGGGCATGCTAAAGTAAATACCAACCTTCATCTACTTTAAGCCATGGGGTAGTGACCACCTGTCACAACAGGTGAAGCAATAACCCAATGTAACAGGAGCAAATCATAATCAAATCTGTGCCTCAGAATAGGAGTTGGTTAGCAAATTCTGACCTACAAGCTAAAGTCAGCCTACCTCCAGCTTCTGAATGGCCTATGAGGATGATGGGGTTTTGTTTTTATTTTCTTTTTTAAGTGGCAGAGGAAAAGAAGCCAAAAGAATAACTTACATTATATGAAAATTATATAAAATTGTTGTATATTTATATAAAATTGTTTTATGTTATATAAAAATGTTTTACTAGCATACTGCCACATCCATGGATACTGTGCATGGCTGCTTGCACACTACAACCAGTTAAACAGTTGCAATATATGTCTTATGGCCTATAAGGCTGAAGTGTTTACTATCTTACCCATTATAGAAAAAGTTTGCCAACCCCTGCTTGAGATGGTTACTTCAATGGATGCTGAAAATGTAATAAAGATGAAAAGCCTATAATCTAATGAGAGTCTCAGAGTACTGCCCAGAAAACTATGAGATGAAAAAGACAGGAGTAAACCAAATTAATACAGTAGCAAAAGACAAAGGTTAAGGTGGAATGAAGAGCTACTTAGACAGTGGGATTCACATATTTGATCAATTTTGACCCAGCAGACGCACTCAAGAAATAGTGAGATCCTTTCCTCAAAATTTTAGGTATAGGAAAAACAATCAAAATATAACAATTTTCCCCATACAAAGCTGATACTGTCAACTCTGTTAGGCATCTATGAAGGACACTCCAATCTGTTACCATTAGACTCTCTGAGCTTTGCTGACATTTATTTTCAACTACCATATTTATGTCCAAACTTGGCTACAACTGTATAAAGGTTAACTGACATGCCATGAATGTACCTTCTATTTTTTTATAAGCAACAACCAAGCCAACCCTCAGATAGTGATATTCTTAATCTTTCTACTGAGAACAATTGTTCCAATTTTAAGGCCTCCTGATGAATGCTTAGACTCAACTAAACCATATTCTCTCACCTTCCAGTTTTATTTCTATGGCTATGACATTCCAAATTAGGACAAAACTGTATTTCAGATTTACAGACCAGTATGTAAATATTGTCTCAGTTCATTCAGCATCATTCATCCCTTTAACAAATATTTATTGATGGGAATCTGCATTGTTTTCATAACCCAATGCTGCCTTCATGGCCAACTGACCCCCCACTAACCCTGGGGCCAATTCCCAGAAAACCTCACACCCACCCTTTTCTAAAAGAGCACATTGCCCCTGGAAAGACCATCTGTGGTCTTTCTAGATTTCAGAACCTAACAGCTTCTTCATTTTACTATTCTTAGACCCCACGGCCCCTTATCTCTCTGCTCCTTGTATCTCCAACCCTGCTTGGTGTCACTTGGCTCCCTTTCCAGCAATGATTAGATCCTGATCTATCTGTTAAGGTCTCTGTCTCCTTTCTTTTCATCCACTTGACCTTTCCTAACATTTATGACACTCCTATTACTTTCAATGGCTCTGTTAGGGAACGTCAGACAGGTATTTCTCCTTAGAGACTGTGGTTTGGTGCAGGAGGGAATCAACAGATTATACCATGGTATAATCAATGGACTCACAGGAAGGAGTCAACTCTAAATGTGAGAATGTAGAGAATCCTTTTTGTTGAAAGTAGTGTCAAAACTGAGGGGGTGAGTGGAAGAAATGAAAAGAAATATCAAGAAGAGAGGCCTGGAATAGGAAAGGGCTCTGAGTTACATGTCTCTAATGCTGTCTCCTTCCCACTCTCTTCTGGAAAGACATTGCTTCTGGAGCATTGGCTCACTTGACACTAATGGCTCTCATCTCCCTACATTCTTTCTTCTTCTAGATACATGACTATCCACTTAAAATCACTTTAAATGGCATGTGTGGTAACACGTACCATTCATGGCAAGGACAGTAGAATACCTGAGAGTATTTGTAATATCTGTTTCTTAGCTTTGACATCCTATATGCCTGAGTATCTATTCCCATTCATTGCCTGGTCAATAATGCCTGCTTGTACCAATACTAGAAAGCAACATGAAGATACACCCACACTTGTGCTACGTGGGTATAGAGAGGAAATGAGTTTCCTGGCCTCTGTAACCATGTATGATAAGTTAAAAATACAGGGCATTTTGGGCATTTAATGGCTATCGATGATGTTGGACAAATAAGAGGTCTTCATTTTTTTGATAAGAATCAATTTCTGAGTTGTTGTGTTTTTTTCTGAAATAGAGTATATACAAAATGTTTTCTTTGTGAGCCACATAAATAGGGTCTACCTTCTAGAATATTCCAGAAGAAGATGGAAGAAACATACAAGAGAATCTGAATCATTGTTTTTGAAATCAGGAGGCAACAGTAATAGGAAACTAACCTAGTTTAATTAGTTGTATTTCCTCCTTTTCTGCAACTTGAAGGGAAAGACACTTGCATCATTGTTCCAGATATTGTATTTGACTTGTTTTTCCCCTTACTACATGCAACATTTTAAATATTCCACTTCCCTTCTAGCTACCTATTATACAATGATACATATTGTTCCCAAGTGATATTTTCCACACCTTGTGGAGGGAAAAAAACATAAATTAGAATTTCCTTACCAATAACTTTAAAAGTACAGAATATTTACTAAAAAATGTGTCTTGTTTACTTCTATCTTGGCAAGTTTGACTCAGAATCTATCTATGACATTGGAAACAGAACTCATTACTTTTCATGGAACTTATAAAGCCTACACATTAGTGAATGAATGTGGAAAACAGCATAGTTCCTTCTTTTTTGGTTGCTCATGGGGCTTGAATCCCGAGCATGGGGACTGTCCCTGAGCTCTTTATGCTCAAGGTTAGTGCTCTTTCACTTTGAACCACAGTGCCACTTCTGGTTTTCTGGTGGTTAATTGGAGATAAGAGTCTCAGGACCTTTCCTTCCCAGGCTGGCTTTGAACCTATATCCTCAGATCTGAGTAGCTAGGATAACAGACATGAACCCCCAGAGTCCAGCTAACTTCCTTCTTTTAATAGTTGGAGACAACCTAGGTGGATGTCATTGGAATAAACACTCATGGAACTTTCAAGTGATATCTTCACTTGACAGAGAGCCTGGATCGCACAGGACTAGTTACAGAAGTAACTAGATCCCCATTGAGATACAAACTAAACAAGATGGGAGGGGGTCCAATGGAAGAACTATCAGGTCAAAATAAGCCAGGCAGTGGTGGCTTGTGCCTATAATACTAGCTACTTAGGAGGCTAAGATCTGAGGATTACATTACAAAGCCATTATGGGCAGGAAAGTCTGTGAAACTCACAGACACACACACACACACACACACACACACACACACACACACACACGCTCGCACCAGAAGTGGAGAGGTGGCTCAAGTGGTAGAACACTAGCCTTGAGCAAAAAAAGCTCTCAAGGGTAGCACATAGGTCACCTTGAGTTCAAACCTCATGACCCCCTTTCCTCCAAGTAGATTTGGAGTTCATTTCTGATCATTAATCATATTGTAAAAATGAGAGATCTGTCTTCATTTCTTGATACAAATAAACAAACCAACTCTTTCATTTCTGTCTTTCTGCTTATAACAGATAGTGTAGATACTACATTTGGATAATTGTGGATCTCAAATAAGAAGAAAGGGAGGAAAGGAAGGAGGAAAAGAAGGAATTAGAAAAGGAAAAGCAAAAGAAGGAGAGAAACATAAAAATACAATAAAATACGTGTCATTTAAGTGGACAAATGACATTGATGCTTCCACAACTGAAGTAGTTCAAATACAGATGAAAATAACAATTATGGGTAGCAACTTGCATTAAAAGGAATTGTATTACAGAAGTTACAATTTATGCCTCCCTCCCAGTCATGCCCCTAGAATTGTGACAAAGTCAGAGATAAATTTATACTTTGGGGAAAAGCCTGTACAGTAACTGGAGAAAAAAATAAGATTATAAAATCTTTGTAATAAATATGTGTAAATAAACCTATTTAGTAGTTTGGGTTTTCTGTTTCATTTCATCTTGTTTAGGTCTACTTTAATATGCAATTAAGAATAATTGTAATTTGCTATATTTTGGTTAACAATGCTACCAAGATGTTTAAATATTTTAAGATAAGTATTTTATTGTCTGCTTCTTACAATTGCAATGTTAATTTCCTTAACATATATTGGGGATTATAAGGTTTTCTGTTTTATGAGTATATGTAGTTTTCAAACCTTCTCACCTACATATTCTCATTTCATATAATGAAGTGAGACATTTTTCTTTCCTTTTTACAGATGTAAAAACATAGACACATAGTCATAAGAAACAAGCCCAAGGCTAAATACACACAGAAGACAAATCAATATAAAAATCCATTTCTTCTTCCTCTAGAAGTCTTTCACTGATGAAACAAAGTATCAGCCCAGCTGGTAACCAAATTAGCAACAATTCGTAATTAGTGCAATGAGTTAATAAGGTTTCATTGTGTCATTCATACTTGAGAGATAAAACTCTAAGGACTGCATAAAAATGACATGCTGTGCTTACTTTCACACATACTAATGATGCTCCTGGATCAGGATTATTCTCCCTCCCTTCCTTCCTTCCTTCTTTTCTTCCTTCCTTCCTTCCTTCCTTCCTTCTTTCTTCCTCCTTCCTTCCTTCCTTCCTTTCTTCCTTCCTTCTTTTTTTTCTTTCTTTCTTTTTCTTCCTTCCCTCCCTCCCTGTATATCTCCCTGAACACTCCCTTTCTCTCCCTGCTCCCTCCCTTCCTTCTTTCTTGCTTTCTTTCCTTTCCTCCTTCCCTCTCTTCCTCCCTCCTTCTCCCCTCTCTTTCTTTCATCTTTTAAATTTAGATTTTAAAACATTTCAAGACTTCAGCACATTTTAGGAAAACACAATTCACTGACCTTTATTTCTATCAACTTGGTCCTTTCTACCTCGGCCACACCTATCCCTTGTCATCTTGGAAGCTGTAACTTTAGGAGCATCTCTAATTCAGTCCTCCTGCTCATTGGTGATAAGCTTCCAACTTGTCTAGGAGATCCAATCGCATACCTGCTAAGGCTCTAAAATATCCACTTAGGGAGTTTTTTTGTGCATACCTTGGAAAAAAAATACCAGTGTCACGAATGGTCTGCTTTTCTATGTCTTCATTTATCTGAATATCACAGAGCAGTTTACACCCTTCTGGTTTCATGATTACCCTCATCAAATTAACTTTCAAAACTGATTAGGATTTCTATAAATCCAGGGTTTACTTCTTCTACCTTCTACCTTTCCCATTCAGTAGCAACCTCTCCATCCCTAATGTCCTGCACCTTTCCTTTAAGAGTATTACTTTCCATTTCCCCCCTTTGGAGAGAAAATAGCATCCAGAAGGAAATCCTTCTATTTCTTAGGATTGAATGAGGAAACAGTTGTGTTTTCAGCCATTCTTTTGTTCTTTCCTTCAACATTTGCATCCCGTACCCTTGTACCTGGCATTCCAGGTACTGTCCTAAATACTAGAGCAATACCAGACAGTTACCTACTGTGAACAAATAAGATAAGTTCAGAGAGGAAAAAGTGCTGTGATGAATAAGAAACAGGATAATGGGTAGGTCACTGGGGATAGCATCATAAGACAAGTGCTCATTGAAACCTTGTCTCCAGATGTGGCCTTTGAGCGATGACTAGAGCTGGCCATGGGAAAAATCAAGAATGAAAGTCCTAACAAAACCAAGTTTGTGATAGGTTTAAGGAGCTAATTTTAGGAATAGTACATGTAGCTGGAAGCCAGTGAGCAAGTGGAGCATGGTGAGACAGAGTCCTTGACTCGTGTATCAAGCTATAGAACAGAAGTTGATTGGAGTGCACAGTTCCCATCGGGCCATTGCAATTCAATCTTTCTACCTTCCCAAGAAATCTGATTTATTACATTGGATGTTTCTATATACATCTCACTCTAATCTTTTCAATCAGCATGCATGGAACACCAATGTGCTCCACTTTCTCCTGATTCAGAGCACATTCAAATTTAGGAAAGAATTGTTCATACATACTCCTTCCTTTCCCCCTTCTCAATACACTGCAGTCTATTTTCATCAGCATCCTTGAAACAGCTTTCTCTAATGTCAAATGTGCTCTCCATTTCACTTGATCTCCCACCAACCTTTGACCTCCTTCTTGTCCTTGAACTATTCTCTCACCTTGCTTTAATGACTATGCTAGCTCCTGTTTTTCCTTTCAGCACCCAGTCGTCAGCTCTTTTTCAATAATCTTTACAGATGGGTCCTTCTTGTCCCTCACATTAGTATCAGTGGTTCTCAAACCACAGTGGATAGACATGGAGCACTTCTCATTGTCTTCCCACCACCATCTGCCTGCATTGATAATTTTGCATAGTTTGGAATGATTTGTAAACATGCAAATACACTTTGGCAGAAAAAAAATAAAGCCGTTCCCCTGGGTTCCTGCTGGGAGTCTTGTCTGTGTTTTTGTCTCATTTCACATCATGCTCCTTGCTCTCTGACCTCCAACCCTTCTAAATGTCTTAATTTCCTGAAGTACTATTCTACTTTGTGCCTAGACTTTCCATGTATATTACCTACTTGCAAGAGTTTTCTTATATTCTTCTTCTTCCAGAACTCCTCGGTATTCTTCCTATCACATGATCTCTCTTTCGGCCAGGGCCAATTTCCTTTGTATTTGCTTTTACAATAGAGGTCCCTTTCTTTCAAAGCTATTCCCAATTTCTAACTCTGTGTGTGTGTGTGTGTGTGTGTGTGTGTGTGTGTGTGTGTGTGTGTGTGTGTGTGTGTGTGTATGTGTGTATTTTTGTGGCTTTTTCCATTGCAACCTGTCTCCCTCTAGTCTTTACCCTCTTTGAAGTGAGGGAGAGAGTTCCTATTTTTTCATAGGACATTTCCAGGGCCTATCCAGTGCTGACACAAAGAAAGCCCTCAATAAGTACATGCTAAATGAATTTTTAAAAGTGAGACAAGGACTGTATCTCTGCTTTCCTTGAGAGCTTTGTTCTGAGCCTTGGGATTCTTTTCAACATCTGAATTTCATTACTGGGTATCAGTATCTTAGTTATTGTATGTGAAAGCTACTAAGTGTGTTTCCCTAAAGGCTGTATTTTTGTCTACATTCTCCTAGTAAGTGTGTGTGTGTGTGTGTGTGTGTGTGTATGTGTGTGCACAGACTACAGATATTTAATATTAACTGACCTCCTACTGGGTTCCTCAGAAAGCAAGTTGTGATTTGCCACAGCTTTAATTTTCTTCCTAATATTGTATCATGACTTCTGAATCCTCAATGGGTTTAAAGTAGCTGTTAGGGAATATAAGAAGTAAAATTCGATTGTGCGTGGAAAATTGGCTTGCATGGGAGACAAATAGCTTTGGTTTCTTTTCTCCATTTACTGTATCACAATTATCTGAAATCTGAACCTTATCCAATTGCTAGAGACTGCAGCAACTTTAATTAATGCTTTTGCCACTGTTCCTATTGATTATTGCAAATGTCTGTATGTCTCTCCAAATGTCACCAACCAAGGGTTCTGGATACTTCAAAGGACTTCACCTTTGAGGTTGCAAGAGAGCTCATTAATGCTCATATAATAAATGACCCCTCTGCTCTTCTTTCTCCAAGTTTAACATTAGCAGGTCCCATGCTGGTTTCAGATTCCAGCTCTGCTCCTTGTTTGGAGAATCTGCTTTTTTGTGATTTATCTTTATGTTCCTAGTGATCACTTCACATTGTACAAGTGACACTTCTGATCAGACTCCTGCATGCACTGTATTCAGAATACCATTTAAAATTTGCTAAACTTGATCATCAAATATAAATAAAATTATAGTGGGGTTTGGACTCTTTTGGAAGGCAAAAATATAATGACTTTTAAATAAATCTCTGCCTTGTTTTCAGTGTCATGCTGACTTGTTTAGGAAAAGAAATATGTGAGAACTATAAAATGCATTATTTAAATCTCCAGGTCCTCTGTGGAAACCTCTTTTCAGTCTAATTAGAACCAAGAGGTTGTGAAATGCCTAAAGCAAATCTACTGACACCAAACTGCTTCTCTTCTAGATCTACGCTGCACGGACCCACAGAGGATGCAATCACCACAGGTTTGATGGGAGGTAATTATTTGGGAATGTATTCATCATGTCAAGTGTCAGGTGTACAATGTGATTGTGAGAACTTCAGAGAAGGAACAACATATGCAAATGTGCTTTCACTTCCTCCCACCATGGTAGTGTCTCTACCAAAGCAATCACCAGTTCATATAAGTGGTTGCAGAAGAGGGATCTGCAGTAATTGAGGTCTCCTTTGCAATGCTTTCTCGTGGAATGAGATCATATAGCGTCTCCTTTATCTGCTTTGTGTGTAAGTGGTGATGAATGTCATCATAAATTTCATGTTTATCAGCAACATCCTCACCTTTGTCTGCTAAGTGATGAGGGATCACTGGGGAAGGAAAGGGAGTGACTGCGTTTATCCTTAATTTTCTCAAGGGTCATGTAAGGTGCTTTCATGCTATGGAATATGGCAGGATGAATGGTATTTAATAAATGAACATTTTAGGAATCAGTGCTATTTCTGACATAAATCCATGACATAGTCAATTGTTGTTATAAGACCCAAGATACATTATAAAGTAAGATACAATTAGGTAGAGTTCTCTCTTCATTTATTCTCTCTCTCATTTCTCCCCTATCCAATATTTACTGGAATTTTCTCTTTCCTTTTCTCTCTGAATTACTAGAATTTAATTTTGCTACTTACTCTTGTCATCAAATTAGAAGTTACAAAGTAATAGCAATTATGAGTTATAACCACAAAGTAATATGGCTACATTTTAACAAGCAGGTTTGTTTTAAGAATTCTATTATTTAGTCTTTTTATAAAACTTCCATTAAGAAACAGCCACTAGAGCCTTGTAATGTTTTTTCAAATACTGTCCAGATTAGAAAATTCCTTATTTCCTTGAGGTATTTCTAACTTAGGGTAAGAGACAAAACCATTGAGAAACCAGTTGCCAGTGGATCATTAGCATAAACCTAGTGCTTTGGGAAACTGAGATTGGAGATCCTAGTTCCAGACCAGCCTGGATAGAAAAGTCCATAAGAATCCTTCTCCAAGGTGGGAAGATGGACCCAGAGGTGCTCACCTATCATCCCTGTAGTGATGGCTCTTCTCAAGTAGGCATCTCATGGTAGATGTGTTTCCCAGGATGGAAAGTAAGACCCTATCTCAAGAATAACTAATAAACAGGGCTGGAAGCATGGCCTTAGTGGCCTATCATGTACAGGTTCAAACCCCAGTATATAAATAAATAAATAAATAAATGTCATTCAGAGTTAGTTTCAATGACTAAAAAGTCAATGGACAAATTTGGTGGTGAAATCTGGGTTTCAATGCAATGTACAATCTATAGCAGTCTGTTTAGTTTTATATGCCAGCCACGTTGTTTATACCCTGCCCACCCATTAGCTCACTCAAAGAAGAAACTGACATCATAATAATGTTCATAGATTTTTGTCTAGTATCATTCCACTACCTACTCTGTTTGCTTATGTTCAATGGTGTTTCTCAATTCATCTTTACTCCAAATTTACAGATTTTTGTGTATCTGTTTGTGTGTATATGGGTATAGTGCTAGGATTTGAACTAGGGATTTCTTCCTTGCTAGATTGGCAGTCTACTGGTAGAAGTATGCTTCCAGTTCCTTGTTCCTGTGGTAATTTTGGAGAAACCCCCCCATTTTTTTCCTGGGTCCTGCTTGAAAAATGACTCTCTTTCATGTTTCTTACTTTGGCTGGGAGAGCAGGAATGTGTCACCTCGATTTTTTTTCTGCTGAGATGGAGGAAGTAAGGGAGAGGATATCATGAACTATTTTCCAGGTTGACCTGGAAAGCAACCCTCCTGACCTTAGCCTCTTGGTAACCAACACCTGGCTAGGACGGATAGATCTCGAATCTAGAATTTGATTTTACCTCTACTCTTCTATCAACTCTAACTTAAAAATATTCTCTTGTCTTTGGAAGAGAAAGGACTTAGCTAAGCTACTGAGTAAGGATTTCCTACCTAGGAAATGACAGCTATGGCTGTTGCATCCAAATACCACAGACATTAGTACATTTTATGCAGTGAACAGTCTCCCATTGAGCTTCTATGCCTTAGTGTTATAAGGTAAATATCTTCCTTGGCTTTAAAAGAGATTGAACTTGGACTTAGAAAGCAATCCAATTTTGCAACTGCTAACACAAACCCTATAGTTCCATTCCATGTATATACCCTATGGGCACTAATATTCATATTTTTGGTATGAAAGTACCTCTTCCCTATTGTTTTTTAACTGAGGGAAATAGTAGCAGTATCTCCACTCTAATAATTACAAAAGTGTGTGTACATGTGAAAGCTGTGCTCAGAGCCCATTACAGATACAACACACCCACACACACACACTAAAAGCAGTTACAACTTAGTCTGCCTGTACCATCCTCTAGGTACGCATAGCCTTTGTAAAATAATCTACTAATTTCTTCTTTTCATATTATAAACCAGTAAGCCATGTCATTAAAAAGCTATAATAATCACTTCCCTAGACAAATATCTAAACTTTGATGGGAATGAAAGTAATTCAATAGAAAAATGTATACTAACTAAAATTTAATAGTTGCAATTAAAACTCCTGCTTGACAAAAAGAAAAAAAATACTGTAAAAATAACTATTCAGAGCATTTGTTTTTCATTTGCAATCAAAACTACCTCCTAAATATGCCTAGCAAGAATTCAATTTACTGACTTTCTCAATAAGTCCTCTTGAAAATTGTCCTTTAAAAATTCTGGTATTCAATTTGTGTTTCAGTTCACAAGGGAGAGTGATTTTCGCAGATATCTCTGGGTAATTCCTTTTGTAAACTGGAAAAGGGAGGAAAAAGAAGAAAGAAAAAAAATCCCTTCTATAGTGTAAATAATGGTCTGTAAGATTGCCTCATGTGTTTCAGGCTTTGTAGTGTAGGTTCTCCAAAAGGCAGCTCTATTTCTAGTCCTCAGCATTGTCCACACACAGATAATGAATTCTGCAGATTATTGAGAACAGCTGGCTGACTGTGGCTCTCCACCTGAGACCTCAGCAGGTTGCTAGGGCATGATTGCCTGAGAAAAGCACCAAAGAGAGTTGGACTACAGAGCCCGAGCAATGAATGGCCCTGTTCTTCTAAGCATGGAAATCAATGCTTTGTATTAAAGTTTTTGTTGTTTATAAAAATTTGATTGAGGCAGTGGTGCTGTAGAGCATGAGCCTTGACAAACAGGCTCAGGGACAGTACCCAGGCCCTGAGTTCAAGCCCCAGGATGGGCAAATAAACAAATGAAAAATAAAATAAAATTCTGGTCTACTTATTAATCAATATTGACAAAAGGGTAGGTGACTGACTCAAATGGCACATGTTCCATCAGTTCAGTAATTGATTAAATGTTTAAAAGCTACAGCATAGGATTGAAATTTTATTTCTTAATATCCTCTAGGTTACAAAGATTAAGAGATGTTTATGGAACATTATGTGCCATTGCTTGTAGAATGCAATAAAGATAAAAGATAATTAAGTGATTTTCAATGCCAGCAATTAGAGTTCTTAAGAAAATTAATCCTATTCTGCTAAAATCTACAAAATATTTGTCACCCCCACACTACTACAGAATAAAACAGTCTTGTTAACTAGAGAAAAATGGTTATAGAAATTTATTCTGATTTTCCATCATGATCTACAATAAAAACAATTGGGAGTTGAGAAAAAGGCAACTGATTCTTGTTTATATTTCCACAAGAACCTTAGGGATTCCAGTGTTGAGAAGAGACAATGAAAAAAGGCAAGAAAGACAGAAGGCAAGGTGTCAGCCTGCTGTCCTGTCAGCTACAGGGGAAATGGAAATAGGAGGATCATAGTCTAGGCCAGTCTGCGCAAAGATGTGAGATTCTATCCAAAAAATAACCAAATTTAGAAGGTCGAGTCTGGGAGGGCGTGCGGTTCAAGTGGTAGTCTGCTTGCAAAGTAGATATGGGTCTGGGTATATTTTGAAGCTACATAAGACCAACAGAATTTGCTGATGAATTACATATGGAGAATAAGGGATCCAAAGGCAAGCCAAAGATATGTGCTAAGCAAGTGTTCCCACTCCTATTTGCTTATAAAATCCAGTACTCTCAACCTAAATTAGCTCTGTGCATTACTTTTTCATAACATGTTTACTTTAAAGTACTAACGTTGATATTTAGACCCAGTTTTGAAATCCAGCTTATTATTATCATGGCACTAAGTTAAATTGCTTTTATTTCTTATCATGGCACTAAGTTAAACTTGTTTTATTTCTCATCTGCTTTATTACCATTTGGGGGTTCTAATTTTGAACAAGTCTTGATGCCCAGGACTATAGCCATATCTGACTTATTTTCTAATCTAATATTTTAGTGCTTGTCATTTGTATTTGGATATGAGATAAAACATTGACAACAAGAAAAATGGTACTTTGATTAATTCTACATTAATATGATAGGAGGTGGCTACTGAATTTACTCATTGATAGAAGTTTAGTGTTTCTAAACCTGAGGAGAGACAGATCATGGATAGTACCATGTACCTACTTACAGCATGCAGAAGTCTCCTGGTAATATACCAAGCACAGCCCACTATCACATCATTATGATAGAGTTCCATTGACTTTGCAGTGAACATTAATTATCCTCTCACTTGGGAAGCAGAAGGATTATCAGGACTTGTGTTGGGTGTTTCTGTTTTTTTTCTTGTTCTATTTTGAATGGAGCAATTGCACAATATGTGTCATGGGTGTTTTGTTAGATATTATTTCATTTTAAGCAGCATACAGAGCGCTTACATTCCTGTAATGAGCTGCTTTTGCTGGAGAAGGTATCAGCGGAAAAATAAATTAACTTGAAAAGGAAATATATCCCCATTGAATCCAGCAGAATTTTGCCTTTCAATATTATTTCAAAATGGTAATATTACCTTAACTACAATGATCATGTGCAACACTTTTGTGGAAAGTATTGCTTACATGACATCATAGACAATACCATGTTTCTTTCTCCCAAATAGGCATTCAATGGATATTTTTCTTGAAATGAAATTGAAAATAAAATCACTCCCATATGTGCAAGATCCCATTTGGAACCATAATAGAAGACCTAGAAGATTATAAAACATAACATTTGAACTGTGTGATCCTAGGAGCTATGGCAGTGCCCTGCTCTGCCCTGGTTGCT
This sequence comes from Dipodomys ordii, assembly GCF_000151885.1. Lineage (NCBI taxonomy): Eukaryota > Metazoa > Chordata > Mammalia > Rodentia > Heteromyidae > Dipodomys > Dipodomys ordii. Next base: position 16,188,520 of record NW_012267219.1, on the reverse strand, counting down.
TTTTGGAGAGTCACGTTGAGGAACATTTGCTGCACATCTGAGTCCCCATGCGCTTCAGTGATATAGCAAGAGACACAGGCTCTGTGAATTGCCTAGAATAACATCTCTAAGAATACATCTTTTAGAGTATGTTTAGCATCTGTTAGTTCCCATACATTTCGGTGTGTATTTTAAATTTCTCTATTATATATAGGAGAACCAAGTATTCTGGTATGAGTCTTTATAGTCAAGATAATATTGTCTCATTTTAAATGTTGGACAAGACAAGAGCCAGCCCACCAGGAAGGCCTGCAGCCTAGCCATCTGTCAGCAGACAGAGAGAAATGGTATCAACTCAGAGAAATGGCCTTCCATTGAGGGGAGTTTTCCTTAGGACATTCTCATCACATTTGTGAGTTTTGCTTCATTGAACAATAAAAATCAAAGCTCTTTTGTACGTTATGTCCTATTTAATCATGGCCTCGTGATGCTGTAATGAGGGCTTTTTTTGTATATCATTATGAAGAGTTTTTTTTAATAGCTGGTCATTGTTTTTCAATGTTTTGTTCATGATATTTTAATGTCATTTAAACTCAAGAGAGTTAGGATATTTGTACAGGTAGCATTGTTATTCTCAGGACAATTTTTGGCCAGAACTGGTCTTACAGCAATCACAATCTGTTTGCTTTTGAAAATAGATCTCATCCAGAGGATAACAATAGAAGTAGAGAGAATAATAAAGACTAATAACTGTTTATCTTATTTCTTCCATGCTATGAAGAAATTAGAACAGTAGTGAAGTCCTACCTTATCTATAAAGGAATGTATTTTTACTTTTGCTTCACCAAGTCAAAGGAAATAGAAATTTGAATACCAGGAATTTTATGTTCCAGCTTTGGATAAAGATAAGTATAGTGTTATACAGAGAGAATGTTCTAGTAGTTCAAATCTACAGTTTTGTAAATCTAGATTTTTCAATCATATTTGAATGTTGTGTGGCCACTATTGTTTATTTCTAAGATAATGTTTATTACTCTAACAAACATAAGCTTCATTTGGAGAGCATTCTACTAATGCAGCAAAATTAAGTTATGCTTTCAGCCAAAAACCATTAATGATTTTTCAGGGAATGCCTAGGGACATTTAGATGTAAGTTAATACCTACCTTACTCAATGTTTATGTTGAATTTTTCCTGAACACTTTTGTTTGAGTAAGTGACTTGTCAATTCTACTTCCGATGGAAGACGTCTCCAGGGAAGTTATGAAATGGCAACAACTGCTGGCCAATTGCACAAAAGGCTTTTTGCATAAACTGTAATTTGTTCTGTACAAGCTTGCTTAAGCAAATTGATCTTAAATTGTTTTGATTTTTTGAAAAATTATGAACAGTTTTAAAAGTTATTCGGTCAGGTATACAATCTACTTAGGAGTTAAAGAGTAAAAACAAAATATCTGATGTGTAAGGAAGAATTTGGCTCAGTGACCACTGTTTAACCTCTCTGAGCTTTAGTTTCCCCTTTTTTTCAAGTGGGAAAGAATACTACTTCTTTAACAGGAAACTTAAATCAGTAGATGTTTGGGATTGTATGGATATTATTGCAAGAAACTTTGGTGTGACTACTGGCTGAGCAGGAATATTGGCATTACTAACCCTTACATTTCTTGAAATGTTCTCAACAATCTAGGGAATTTTTAAGGAAAGCCAGACTTAGAATAGGATAATATTAAGTCTACCTATTAGACTTAAGTCTATTAACTCAGTAGGTACAGATGTACATACCAAAAATCATCTGCTAATTTTAAACCTTTGGCTCATGAATGGATGAGATATAAATTTTCATGTTTTCCATTTTCTCTTGCTTCTGCTAAGATTTGACACAGTAGTTCAAGAAACAACATCATAGGTTAAAAAATTGTTTTGACCAAATAGTAAGATCTTTCCTCACCAGTCAAAAGAGAGGGAGAAATGAAGAGAGTCATGGAAAATTCTAGAATTGGATTAAAGGTTATCATATTTTGAAATCCTTAGGAAATATTTGGCTTCATAAATATTACCCTTATATTGTTCTAGAAGTCACCAGGTAGACTTAGGGGAACCTACTTAATTTATTTATGCTTCATTTGAAAGAGTTGGTTACAATGCTCAGCCATAAAACAACAAACAACAATATGATTTTATAATACTTTCACCAAGTGTCATGAAATAGAATTGGTTGACATTACTATTTAGTATTCAGTATTTGTTATTCAAATTCAATGAGCTCTCCAGGGTGTAGGATAATTGTTTGCCTATGTTATTAATTGAATGTCTATTAACAACAATTCCTTATATCTTTCTCGTTTGACCTACCATCATCACAGGGAAAATGTGGATCAAATTAATAATTTTTTTAAAGGAGACACAGGCTCTCTACTAGCAACTAGTTTGTACAGCAAGCCACATGACACTGATAACTCTCAAAATTGTCTTAGTAGAGTCACTTCATGCATACTGATGAAGAACAATGACTGGCTGTAGTACTTTTTCTACAATTTGACTCATCTGTCATTCCCCACCCCCCCACCCCCAACATGCATCTGCTTGAAGATCAAAGTTAGAAAATATGCATAAATGCCACAAATCAAAAAAAATAGCAGACACTGTATCCATTATGTTAATTCCCCCTTATTTTGCTCTTCTAAGAAATTGCCAAATGACCTAAGTGCTAACATTAAGTGGTTAGTCCTGACAGTAGGACCATTTCACAGTAACAGTAAAACAGAGAAAATATGTTAAAATTAGAATAAGCTTAAAGAAGAATTATACACTCTGACCAAGGTGGGAAAATTAGCTAAAATATCTGCCAAGGGAAAGTGAAAAGTTCTAAGATACCAGATGTCTCTGTGGGTTCCAAATTTGGAATTCTCTCTTGCCTTTTCAATCTTCTCAAAAGTATCAAGTCTTACAATACATGTGGTTTGGCATATGGGCTGTTATTTTGCACTTCTAGATTCTGAATCTGCCTTCTCCATCAGTGAATTATTTTATTCAGTTCTACATCATTTTGGCTTTCAAGAAGATAAACCAAATAAATAAATGGCTTCATTTTTATTGGGAAGATTTACCATGCAAGATTTAGAGCACAGGGAAATATAAATGTTATCATTATTTGTTTCCCTGGAGGTGGTCTTTGTGTGTATGTACCTTTTCTTTGTGGAGGATAAAGGGACACGGGCAATTTCCTAATTGCAAAAACCTTATTTTTTCTAAAGGAGCAGTTTGGACTTTCTCTGTAATCATATGATTTTCTTCCACACCAGGCATTTTCTGAACCTCTCTATGAGACCCAACCATAACACCTGCATTTGATCTTAGGTGATTAAAAAAATGAAGCATTGCGTTATGAGAGAGAATTATTTTTAGCAATGGTAGTTACACTGATGACTAACTGGTAGAAGAATCATGAAAATCCAAGTGAGGAAGACTCATAATAATGAAAACGGTGAAATGAAGAGCTGAATCACCTGAATTTCAAAAATAAGAAATTAGTTTTCATGTCTCTCTCATTTATCATTCTGGATTGCCTGCATATTCAAGACTGTGTGCTAGATGAGATGCACTGTGGTAGTGACAAATTACTGATTTGTAAACATCACAAGGCAACTTGGACATGAATAACTTACTATTTTACCCATATTTTTATTTAAAAAGATCAATTGCTAAAATGTAAATAAAATCTAAATGGACAGTTTTATACTTTTCAATGGATGAATCATGTGAAATGCCAAAACAATGTTTCTTTCTTCTGTGAGTAAAGAAATTATTGCACAAAATTGAATTTAAAACAGCTTTTATATATCAACATGTTAAATATTGTATTTTTAATCCTGATAAATATCTTTGGGAAAAAATGGCTCCTATAATAAAAAAATCAATTCTGGTAGAACCATTATATACATATTTTTAAATATTCATGCCAAAGAAAGAATGGCCACAAGGGTGTTCAACAGTTGAAACAAGAGAATGTAGCTGCCCAGTGTCACTGTCTATTTCCTGGCAGGGTTTATAGGCCTAAAATCTAGAGGAGATAATCAACATTCTTCCCCTTCCTTTTTGTCTTGTGGATAGATGGAAGCAGCCATGACAGAGGGAGAAACAGCAAAGGTATGGTCTGAAGCTGGAGCCTCTTAGGCTTCACATGGACAAGAAACAACTGAAAAAGCTCCGAAATATGAAGCTGTCAATCCTAGGTGACAAGTAACAAGCTGGCAAATTAGTACTGAGGCCCTAGCCTGTCTTTCTCTATGAATCAATGATCAGGAAGATTTCTGATTGGAGAATTGGAACCAAGTGAAGGTAGGAGCTACATTCTAAACCCTCCAATTGCTGAGTCACACAAGACAAGAGAGATCTTACAGAAACCAGAGACTGGAAAACAAAAACGCCATCTTGTAGCTTAAAGACCCAAACAGAAACATAGAAAAGTACTGATTCCTAGAAATGACCTTTGGGCCTCTCCAAACCTAGAACTACCTATTCCCAGCTTTCTCACTCTCTGTATAAAATACTTTATGTTTGAAGTTGAAGTCTCTTTTAGTTGAGAATTGTGATACTTGATGATGAATGAGTTCTAAGATGGGAAGTTTGACTGTACAAGTCCATGATTCCCACAATTTATTGAAAGTTGTAGCCTGCTGTAAGATAGCTACCATAAAGAAAGAAAACAAAAGACAAGTTTTGCTGAAAAACAGAGAAGAGAGGTAACCCGTGCTCATGTAACATGTACATGTTTATGTAACAAGTAACATGTCGATGCTACTTCTCCCTCTGGTCAGAAAGTGCAATCAAATGTGAGGGGACATGTGCTTTGCATTAATAGAAGCAATACCAGAGCTAAAAAGAAAACTCCATGAGTAAAGTTGTCAACCAATTCTTCAATCAATTCTGCGTCTTGCCTGTGACATTTTCTTTCATTTGAACTTTATATCAATAATATTATTAGAAACAGACATTTTATTTGTAAGAGACATCAGGGAATGCCTAGAAATTTCCCAAATTGTGGCATATTGAACTTCACATATGTTTTATTGTTTCATTTAAATCTCTATTCATATATATGAATATAGATTGTATTTAAAATGCCAGTCAACTTATGTTTCCTTTAGATTTTAAATTTCTCATATATCAACTAATCACTGTGCAATGTATTTACTGGAAAACTAATATTAATTGAAACTAATGAAACTTTTAAAACTCAATACATATTTATTTTATACTGCATTATAAAATTGCACACTGCACACATGTAGGTCTTACATAACTTATCATCTCTGTTCCTAGTATAACTTTTTGTGTTGCCTAAAATATCTGAATATGAAAGAAAGTGATGAGGATACTAATCAGAATGTAATATATAAATAACAAAAATATAATTCGTTGGCTAACTGGAAGGTTTAGTTTGTCATTGCTTTGATTTTGTGGGTGATTTTAAAGACATTTTCTTAGCTCTTTCTCTTAAAATCTATACCAATCTGCAACCTTACCCTTTATCCTGGGCTTTTATTGTAAGTAACAAAAAATAGGCTGGAGCATCTTTTTTTAGAGTGGAAAAAAAGTTTTCACACTTGCATAACTCATGTATTTGAAATGGCTTGAAATCAACTGTCCTCAGAAAAGCATCTTTGAAAAGAGATGGAGCCTAAAAATCAGAACCTGCAAATAAGTACTTTGAAAAGAATAGTAAGGGGAGCTTCTGTGAAACTGCACTGGAGAGATAAAAATATCTAGAATGAGAAGACATTCACTTTATAGATTTTCCTTTAAAATTTCTACATGTTTGATTTTGTTGTTGTTTTTTTCTTTAATTCCCTAATTATTTTTCTGGGATTACAGATATTTAAAGCTCCCAAATTGGCTATATAATTCTTGGTAGAGAAATAAGATGTTCAGAATAGCTCACTGAATAAAATATTGGGATAATTTAATTGTAGAAAAAATGAGAGAAGACTAGTAACTATGACCCCTAAGAAGGACACAGGAAAGAAATGGAGACAGAAGCTAAGTAGAGAGCTAAAGAAGAAATCAATACATTAGGTTTGGAGGAACAGGGAGAATAAATAGTAGAAAGGGCCAAGGGAAAGGAAAGACTGAAAAAGAAACTGTCCAGAAGGAGTTTTATTTCAGAAAAATATATCTTAATGAATCTCCGTCTCCCTCTTTCTTCCTCCCCCACACCCTCAACTGTTTTTATCTCTAAGTCATTCTTACAGAGGCATGAAGTGAGCTTGTCCTAGAATCCTATAAGATTTAACCTAGAACAAGGAAGCTTTCAGTTTCTCCATGTGAGCAGCCCCTGAGGGTTTCAGTATGTGAACGCTTTCATGAAGGCATGATTCCAGTGGTGGGCGCCCCCACGCTAGGGGCTTAATGCCTTGATATGGCATTTAACGCTGGTGGTTATCTCCTTTCTGTTCCCGCACAACTATCTGGACACGTGGGGAAATCATTTTCCTTTTTTTCTCTTTCCCATGTTAAAAATATTGAGATATGTGTGTTAGCTTCCCACTCCTCTTATCTTGGGTCTGAGCTAAGTTTTGCTACTCTGTCTTTTGACAGCAACTTCTCCTTCCTTCTCCCTTCTTCCTGATAGTTGTTTGAGACATGGGACCCCTCTCTCTTTTGTTGCCTGATTTGCCTCTGTTCCTATAATGCCAATGAAATAGCATATGACACGCTGAGCTCTCACTACCCAAGTCTGACACAATTGGATATGCAATTGGAGGTGGGGTATATCGGTAAAGGTCCTTCGCTGAATCAAGCGCCTTAACTTCTGTTTAACTTAACTTACCTTTAAATAAGGAAATGTGTTAGAAGAATATGAGAGTATGATTCATATATTCACAAAATTAAGAGGAAGGTTGAGGTATAGGCCTGTTCTGGACAGGGGATAAAGTCTAGAGAGCTGAAGAAAAGAAGCCTTAATAATAGCCTCACATTACATTCCTATCATCATACCACTATCACAAAAAAAAGATCACTCCCGTATTTGATTCAATCACTCAAGCCAGTGAAGCCTTTCTAACTGGCTCCAGAGATTGCATGCCTTCTCCTGACCCTCTAGCCTGTTGAACTTCATAAAAAGAAGAAATCTACATACGTAAGAGAGAAAAATTCTCCAGAACTAAATTTTAATGCTGTTGAAAGGTGTAAAGAGAATATTGCTTGACATCGAAAAGTCCCCACAAGTAGACCCACAATGGATATTCCTGTCCTTAAGCTTGTAAAGTTGTCTGATATATGGTAAATGTTCAATAAATGTTTGTTGACTATCTCCTTTCATAACTGTGTAAATATAATAAAGAACAAATTAATTAAGAATTGTTTTAAAATTGTTGAATATTAAATAAGTGAAATGCCCCCATAACTGAGGTCCTAATGACAGGTGATCCTAAATCAGATTATTTAAATAATTATTAATTTTCAAGATCAATCCTACTTGCCACTTCAATCTGAAGCTATGCCAAACCAATCTCTAATGGCAGGCAAAAGTAAGGTAGGATATAAATTGAAAGGAAGACCGAACAATATGGCCACAGGTAGACAGTCTCTCTCCCACTCCCTGATCCTCACCCTGCTTCTCTCCATCCCCTATGCCTCTGTTTTTCCTTCCTTTTAATGCAGAAAAGAGTCTGTTACTCACTATAGAGACTCTGGTAATATCCTACAATTAGCACCAAAGAGTTGAAAGAGTCAGTTCCTTTGATCAGTACAGTGAGTTTTCTCTAGTGTTCTTCAAAAAATAATGTTATTTTTGTCTTTGTTCATTGCAACAAAGAATTACCACCGAGAAAATTAAGATGCTCTATAGCAACGTGCACTTCAGGAAAAGCACATATCCTTCATCACTTCTGTGCTTTCCTTCTATTAGTTCATGGGAAATCTCTCCATTTGGAAGTGTAACCTTTCTTGTAAGAATGGTTTTAAATAAAGAAAATCTTCCTATTCATGTGGCGGCTGTGACATAAAAGTTATCTCTTTGTTTTCTTAGGGAAACTGGTTATGACCATCAGTAATTTTTATTTTCGCACTTCCTCTTCCTACTGAGATTTCTACAAATGTTGAAGAAAATGCTTAGGATTAGTTTTTGTCACTAAGAAACAATAATAGCCATCTTTGATTCCTAAAAGAGCTGTCAGTTTATTAATCACTCAGACTCAATACCTGGCAGACACAACTTCATGGAAGAAGGACTTTTTTTTGGTGCTGGTGCTTGCACTCACCAACTGGGCATTGTCCCCATGCTGTTTTGTTCAAGGGCTACCACTTGAGCCACTGCTCCACTTTTCACTTAATTGCTTAATTGGAGATAAAAGTCTCACAGACTTTCCTGCCCCAACTAGCTTCAAACCGCAGTCCTCAGATCTTAGTCTCCTGAGTAGGTAGGATTACAAGTAACCCATCTGGTCTTGGTTGGGATCTATTTTTTTCTCATGGTTTCAGAGGGCTCAGTGCACGGTTACTTGTCACCACACACTTGGGTGTAATGTCATAGTGGCGGGAGCCTGTGGAGGAAACAGGAGATAAGGAATAAGAGTCTGAGGCAAGGTGTAACTGAGGTACTGCTTCTAAAGTTTCTACAACCTCCCAACACAGTGCCACGAGGTTAGAGACAAAACGTTTAACATACGAGTTTGTAAGGGACATGTCATATTCCCATCATAACACTAAGTAATGCTGCAATCACCACTGATGATTAGTAAAGAAAACAGAAGTGAAGAATACAGGCAAACTTTCAACATTTTAATTATATTTCAACTGAATCTAAATTTTTTACAATTTCAAAAAATACAATATAACCTTCGGATAGTTTACCCCTTTCAAAACAAACTCGTCTGCCTACACAGCTCTTAAATTTGTTTCAATCAAATTCAACAAATCTCATTCAATGAAAGCTTAGAGTGTAATTGTGGGCAGGAAAAGACATAGATAAACAAAGGAGAATAAAGAGAATTCTCTGCTTTTCTAGAATTTCCATTCTGATTGGCTGGGAGAGGCAAATACAATGATACAAAGCAAAAAGATAGTAGGTATCAAAGGGAGACACAAATTTCTGTCTTCAAGTATGTGAAAGAAAACTCTATGAATAAGGAATAAAATACTTATTTGCAAAATCGGTCAGTCTACTACAGCTGACATTGGCCAGTTAGCTGAAAACCATTATGGACACCGAAAACATTTGGCCATCACTCTGGGAAGACTCTGGTTTCATGTCACTGCAGAAAGGAAGGAAATGATGTGTACGACCTCTTTGTTTTACAAGCTTCTTCTGTGGACTGGATTTATATTTTTATAGGCTCAACGCTCAGGAGAACACTATAAGCATGAAATTTGATTTGTTAATCTAACCCTTTAGAATATATAAAAATGTTATGAGGGCCTCCATCCTCTGCCTTGTGTAAAATATCATCATAGGATTGAGAATACTACCTTATATTCTCAACAAACTCTACGTTATATTCTCAACAAACCTCATAACCTTAAATTAAGAAAAAGGAGTCTTCTCTCAGATACAGAATCAAAATAGTAAGAATCAGTAGTGCAAATAAAGACGGACCTTATGAATGCATTGAATGGCCTTTAGTTCCCTGTGGGTGCCAAAAAGAAATCATTTAGCCTGAAGAAACAATAATGAAGACTATCCATCTTGGCATATAAATGTCCATTGAGAGAACATTGAGTTAATGGAAAGGCTTATTGAAAGACCTTGGAAAAATTAAAGGGGCTAAGAGGATAGTAGGATAATGCAGGGATATGACAGCCAGCTTCAAATACATACATGGTACTTAACCTCGAAGGCAGAACTTAGATAAAGGAATGTCAGGGCTAAAAAGACATAATTGTTCTTAACTACCAGAAAAAAATCCTAATCAAAAGAACCTAACAAAATTAGAATGGTGTGACTTGATCAAGATGAATTGCACTAATAACCTGACTTTGTAAACTGCTTAATAATAAATATTTTTTAAATACTGTTAAAACACCAGAAGGGGACATTGAAGCAACTATTTTGTTAGTTACTGGTAATGCTTAAATTGAGTCTGAATAACCATATCAGAACATCCGTTTGTTTAGCATCTTGCCACGTGACAGGTTTTATAGTAAGTGTTGTACTGTGTTATCTCCTGTAATCCTTGTCAAAACCTTAGATGTTGCCTTATTATTTCCATTTTAAAGAGAATAGCTTAGGACACAGAAGACAAATAATTTTCTCAAAGTTGCACAGGCAGTAAGTAGCTGAGAAAGGATTTTAATTCAATTCTGACCTCCAGTCCATCAAATAACATTTTCTTTCACTATGGTTGCTGTGTACAAGATTTAAGAAGTGTTTTTCTGTTTTTCAAAGGGACAGAGAAAATCAAAGACAAATGACGTGTGAATGCTACTGAGACAAGCACTGATAAAACTGTGTATAGGTCTCAGCCATCCCAAGTCTCTTTTCACTGTATTATTCTTCCTTCATACTGTGTGTGTATATAAGAGAAAGGAGAAGGAAAGAGTAAACATGCAATAAACATGGAACATGAAAAATTCCCTTCCATTAGTGCTGAGAACAAGCAAAATTGGCACATAGCACATATACTCCTCAAATGGTAGGAAATAGGGGAAAAGAGAATGTAGGCAAGAGTCTTATGTGAGAAAAAATTTTAAAGCTTTAGGAAGATTGAGGTGCCCAAAATAGAAGACACATATGCCAGCTCCAACATATTCAGCTCCCCTTTGAGCAACAAGAAAGTTTACCTGGATAAATATTTCAGGTTAGTAAAATAATGCATCTCTTAATTTGTTAAAACTCTTAATTATATAATCTGGAATATGCACATTTTCTTATATATTCTCTTTGCAGTTAAAAAGCCCATCCTTTTTCTCATCAAATCCTCATAATACCCTTCTAAGTCACTGGCCTATGCTCAATTTCTAAATGAGGAAACTGAGGCCCATGAAGGTGATTTAAGTTGTGTATGACTGGCACATGGCTCAGTTGGAATGTAAGAGTTCTGCTACCAACTCAAAGAGCAATGCTCTATTTTCTTTGGTATAATATAGACTTTGTTTCCTGGACAACATGACACAAGACTTCAAATATACAGAGGACTTCAAATATACCTGTACATTTAGCTATGAGTAGCAATGATCTTACATTATTGCTGTATGTGTTTTCAAACTTGGAAACTTTATAGCTCTGCAAATAAATTTATCTACAGATAAATGCCTCCTAATGAGAAGTACACGTTGTCATGTCGAAAACAAACTTTACAACATTGGTGGGCGGGGGAGAGGGAGAGGAGGATTTGGTAGGAGGGGGAGGCTGGGAAGGGATGAGAAGGGGAAACAAAGGAGGAGGCTACAATGCTTGATAAGAAATGTACTCATTATCTTGCCCATGTAATTGTAACCCCTCTGTACAGTATTTTCACA
>NW_012267219.1:16167919-16175124 GCF_000151885.1 Dipodomys ordii | reverse complement strand
CTTTCATGCCATTGTTTCTAACACATTTATAAGATGATTTCTTTGTTGCTTTGTATGTCCCTCCCTCACGGTATAACCCCTGCTTTCACTGTATTTGATGTTGGTATAATTTGTGGAGGGGAAGGGGGAAAACATAGCGTTTAAATAGGGATACAGGTGGACCCATTGCAACAATGAAATGTACAAGTCGTTATGTCAAAAACGAACTTTACAACTTTGGTGTGTGTGGGGGATTGGGTGGGGGGTGAGGGGAGGATGGGATGGGAAGGGGAAACAAAGGAGGAGGCTACAATGCTTGATAAGAAATGCACTCATTATCTTGCCTATGTAATTGTAACCCCTCTGTACAGTATTTTCACAATTAAAAAAAAAAGAAACACCAAGTTAAGGCCTAACAAAATGAGTACTGAGAAATATGTACTCGCAAGGGGGAAGGGGAGACGGGTAGAAGAATGAATGAGGTAAATGAGTAGAATGCAGGCAAGCACACATTGTATAAGCTACAGAAGTGAGAAAAAAGTTGCCTCAGCCCCCAAGAAGGTGGATAACATGGCAGGAACTCCCAAACACCTCTCAGTCCTAACTGTCAACATTAACGGACTGAACTCTCCAATTAAGCGACATAGTCTGTCTAGTTGGATTAAAAAGCAAGATCCTTCTATCTGCTGCCTTCAAGAGTCACACCTTGCGCATAAAAGCAAACACATTTTGAAAGTGAAAGGCTGGAACAAAATCTACCAAGCAAATGGCCTCCATAAACAGGCGGGAGTTGCAATCCTAATATCAGATAAAATAGACTTCAAATTAAAATTTGTGAGAAGAGATAAAGGAGGTCACTACATACTAATTAAAGGATCTCTCCTTCAGGAGGATATTACAATTCTAAATATTTATTCGCCAAACAACAGAGCACCCAAATTTATCCAAGAAACACTACTTTCCCTCAAATCCCACATAGATCCAAAGACATTAATTGTTGGGGATTTTAACACACCACTCTCCCCACGAGATAGATCAACTCGGCAAAAACTCAACAGGGAAACTGCAGATCTAAAACAACTGCATGGATCAACTAGATATAACAGACATCTACCGAACATTTCACCCAGCAACATCAGAATAGACAGCAGCACACGGAACATTTTCCAAAATAGACCACATTTTAGGTCACAAAGCAAACTTGTCCAAATTCAGAAACATTGAAGTTATGTTGTGCATTCTCTCAGACCACAAGGGAATAAAATTAGAATTCAACACCAAAAGCCACCAAAGAAAGTCCTGTAACACATGAAGGCTGAACAACACACTGTTGAATCACCAGTGGTCATGGAAGAGATTAGAAAGGAAATTCAAATGTTCATGATAATCAACAAAAATGAACACACAAATTACCAGCTCCTCTGGAACACAGTAAAGGCAGTACTCAGAGGTGAGTTTATAGCTCTGAGTTCCTAAATCAACAAATTAGAGAGATCTGAAACCAACAACTTAATGAGACATCTGAACCTCCTTGAAAAAGATCAGCAAGATAAACCCTAATCCAGTAGACAGAAAGAAATAATTAAAATTAAATCAGAATTAAACGAATTAGAATCCAAAAAAACCATAGAAAGAATCAACAAAACAGGGGCTGGGAAGGTGGCTCAGTGGTAGAGTGCTTGCCTTGCATGCCAGAGGCACTGGGTTCGATTCCTCAGCATCACATAAGCAAAAAAGAAAAAAAGCCAGACGTGGCACTGTGGCTCAAGTAGTAGAGCACTAGCCTTGAGCTGAAGAGCTGAGGGACAGTGCCCAGGCCCAGAGTTCAGGCCCCACAACCGGACCCCCCCAAAAAAAAATCAACAAAACAAAGCAGAGCTCACACGAACTCCTCCAACTCTTCAATGAAATTGAAAGAGAAAGTTCACTATTGAACTCATTTGATGAAGCCATCATAACCCTCATCCCCAAACCAGGCAGGGACTCATCAAAGAAAGAGAACTATAGACCCATTTCTTTGATGAACATTGATGCAAAACTTCTCAACAATCGATTTCAACAATTCATCCAAAAAATCATACACCACGATAAAACAGGATTCATTTCAGGGATGCAAAGCTGGTTCAACATATACAAATCAATTAATATAATTCATCACATCAACAGGAGCAAGGATAAGAACCACATGGTTATCTCAATAGATGCAGAAAAAGCATTTGACAAGATCCAATACCCCTTTATCATGAAGGTTCTGGAAAAATTAGGAATCCATGGAACATTCTTCAATACAACAAAGGCTATATATAACAAACCTACAGCCAGCATTATGCTTAATGGTGAAAAACTAAAGCCATTTCCTCTTAAATCAAGAATGAGACAAGGATGTCCACTTTCTCCACTTCTCTTCAATTTAGTATTAGAATGCCTAGCTACAGCGATAAGACAAGATGTAAACATAAAGGGGATCCAAATAGGGAAAGAAAAAGTAAAATTCTCCCTCTTTGCAGATGACATGATCTTGTATTTAAAGAATCTCACAGAGTGCACTCCCAAATTACTCAGGCTGATTCAAAATTTTGGCAAAGTAGTAGGGTATAAAATTAATCCTCAAAAATCAATGGCTTTTCTGTATGCCAACAATGAGAAAAGCATGGCTGAAATTAGGAAAGCAACTCCATTTGTAATAGCCCCACAAAAAATAAAATACCTAGGAATTAACCAAAGAAGTGAAGGACATCTATGATGAAAAGTTTAAAATCTTGAAAAAGGAAATCAAAACAGAACTTAGAAAGTGGCAAAACCTCCCATGCTCCTGGATTGGAAGGATCAACATTGTGAAAATGGCAATACTTCCCAAGGCTATCTACAAATTCAATGTGATACCTATCAATATTCCAACCTCATTCTTCAAGGAAATAGAAGAGGCAATCCAAAAATTCATGTGGAACAATAAAAGACCCCGAATAGCAAAAACGATCCTCAACAGAAAGAATGGTGCTGGAGGAATATGAATACCAAATTTCAAACTCTACTTTAAAGCCATAGTAATCAAAATAGCTTGGTATTGACACAAGAACAGACCTCAGGATCAATAGAATAGAATTGAAAACCCAAAAATGAACCTACAGACCTATAGCCATCTAATCTTCGATAAGGTAGCTAAAAAAATAGAATGGAAGAAAGACAGCCTCTTCAGTACATGGTGCTGGCAAAATTAGTTAATCACTTGTAGAAAACTAAAGCTAGATCCTTATCTATCACCCTGCACCAGAATCAACTCCAAATGAATCAAAGACCTTGGAGTTAAAACACACACTCTGAAAACATTACAGGATGGAATAGGAGAAACCCTAGGTCTCCTTGACACACACGGAAATTTTCTTAATAGAGACCCAGAAACACAACAAATCAAAGAAACGTTGGACAAATGGGATTGCATGAAATTGCAGAGTTTCTGCATGGCAAAGGACATAGCTAGCAAGATCAATAGAAAGCCCACTCATTGGGAGATCTTCACTAGCCATACAACAGACAAGGGTATCATATCTAAAATATACCTGGAACTCAAAAAATTAAATTCCCCCAACAACACATCCTCAAAGAAACAACTGCCCAATAAATAAATGGGCTAAAGACTTAAAGAGAAACTTCTCTGAAGAGGAAAGAAAGATGGCCAATAGACACATGAAAAATGCTCAACCTCCTTAGCCCTAAAAGAAATGCAAATCAAAACAACATTGAGATACCACTTCATCCCATTTAGAATGGCTAAAATCAAGAACTCTAATAACAACAGATGCTAGAGGGGATGTGGACAGAAGGGAACCTTAGTGCATTGTTGGTGGGATGTAAACTTGTTCAACCACTTTGGAAAACAGTATGGAGGTTCCTCAAAAGATTCCACATAGAGCTCCCCTATGACCCAGCAATCCGACTTTTGGGCATTTACCCGAATGATCACAAACAAGACCATACCAAAGCTACTAGCATGACTATGTATATATGTATAACCCCCTACTTTCACTGTATTTGATGTTGGTATAATTTATGGAGGGGAAGGGGGAAAACATATCGTTTAAATAGGGATACAGGTGGACCCAGTACAACAATCAGATGTACAAGACATTATGTCGAAAAACGAACTTTACAACTTTGTCAGGGTAGGGGGGCATGGAGAGGGAAAAGGATGGTATGGGGAAACAAAGGAAGAGGTAGCAATGCTTGATAAGAAATGTACTCACTATTTGCCCATGTAATTGTAATCCCTCTGTATGGTATTTTCACAATAAAAAAAAAGAAGTGAGAAATATAAGGGAAGGGGTAGGTTGAAGGAGGTGTGGTAAAGATGTTGACGTGATGACACAGTGTAGATGTGATGTTGCATTGCATGCATAAATTGCTTTGGTAAATGGCAAACAAAATCCAGTACATAATCTAAAAATTAAGAAAAATGAGGGAAGGGGTAGAGTGGGAGGGATGAATAAAAATGTCAAAAGCGATGACATTGATCAAGAGGCACTGTATTCATTAACTGCTCTGTTGAATGCCCACTCCTTTGTATAACTAGCTAAAAAAATTAAAAAGTGGGTGCTGAAATTTAAGAGACAACCTTGAGACACCCTAAGCAATGGAGTAAAAGTTGGGCTGCCAAGGTAACAGCAACAATACATACTCTAGTATGTAGGAAAGAAGTAATTTAAAATGAAATATTACAGAGTAAAGATACCTCTCAACATCATGTGTGTGTGTGTGTGTGTGTGTGTGTGTGTGTGTGTGTGTGTAGAGTCCTGTCTTTTAAAAATAAATACTCAAAAAAGAAAACCCATGATATCTAACAAAAAACATATAGTCTATCCTGAAATCATACATTTGGGTAAGAGACAAGAAATAATGTAATTTCTACCTTAAAGATGAGGGAATTTTAAAATATACTTTAAAAAGATGTGGAAATGATGTCCCTTGGGAGTTTGGTACTTTCCAAAGGTCATGCAACTAACAAATGGTAGAAATCTGTGACCCAGCTCTTAGACCCAGTATCAGTAATCTACCCATCAAAACCTCTCTACCAGATCTTCTGGACCACATCTGAGAGAAAGACACTGATTGCATTTGATAGCTGTAACTTAGTCCAAACGATTTTGATTTTAGGGTTTCTTTGCCTAGGTCTGACATAAGTATATCATCCAAGTAGCTCAAGAGAAGTCACTGAACTCTAGAAAACAGACTTGAAGTCATCTGCGTATAAGGCTGGGCTAAGTTATGGGGTTGTAGATGCACCAGAAATCATTAACTTAGGAGAACACCTGATATAATATATATTATATTATATATTATATGTTATATATATATATATAATTTACTGATATAATCTCAGAAAAATGTATAGTTAACAGGCTCAAAGATGTATAAAATCAAAAGGGGAATGAAAATTTCATTTCTAAGGGAGGAAAGACAACAAGAAGTAAGTCTCTGAATGGTAATAAGTAAACCAGGAGGAACTGAATTATAGAAGTTCAGAGATAAGACATTGTCAAGAAAGAGGGTCTATTCAATATACATGATTTCAAAATTGAACTATGTAATTTGAGAGTAAAGAAGGGAGGGGGAATGAGGGAGAGAGATGGAAGGGGTGACACTGATCAAGAAGCATGTTACACATAACCTGACTTAGGGTGTATCCAACTTCATAAATCATTCCAGAAAGCTCAAGTATGGTTCCATAGTATTTATAAAGTCTGAGCACCTAACCTTACACAAAAGATCCTAGATTATAAGACTTTACCCTAATAAATTTAAAAATGGGAGAGTTCACGGAAAGATTTTATTCATCCTAATGCTTCTAAAAATAAACCAAACACTACCATTCCCTTGTATCAGGCCACCATTCTTATGGGTAGGAAATGAGCTCACAGGCCTCTTCTCCTTTCTGCATATCATACACTACAAGGCTTCCAACTTCATCAACCAACTTTTCCTATTCATGAAGCCCCAGAGGTTGTCACACTTGAGCTGGCCAAACCCATCCTTTCATCTCTTATGTGGCATGTCACTTTTCTTCACCCTTTCTGCACATTCTTCATGTTGCTGTCTGGCTAGACTAACTCCTGTTTTCTATATGCCAAGTATCTCCATGCCTTATTTGTGATGTTCTGAACCATTGAAGCCTAGAGAGCTGAAGGAAGTTGTCCAAGGCAATTAATCAAGAAAGAGAAGAGTCAGGATTCTAATCCAGATCTGTTTGGTGCCCCAGCTTCAGCTCTTCTTCAGCACCTCACCATAGTTTGAATTTTAATACAAGGCAACACTACTGTGCTCTTCTTGTCATGTCTTTACAAAGCAAATAAAGTCATTCCAACGGCTTCATTCATGAATACCAATAGTCCATAGCACTTATACCTCATCAAGTGTCAGTGCAGATACAGTTCTTAAAGACTTAGGAAATACAGCCCTGATGAGCTAGTCCCAATGATCCCATAAATGTATCTTGGCACATCTGAGTTCAAAAGAAAACACGGCTTACATCAAGCAAAAAGCCTTCTTGCAGTCTACTTTGATGCTTGTGAGTTGCGGAGAATCCTGAGCTTTGAAAAAGTGAGACAATGTGAATGGTAAACAAAGGAGGAGGCTACAATGCTTGGTAAGAAATGTACGCATTATCTTGCCCATGCAATTGTAACCCCTCTGTACAGTGTGTTCACAAATAAAACAAAATTAAATTAAAAAAAAAAAGAAAAAGTGAGACAAGTGGGCCTCCAGCAGTTCACGCCATTAATCCTAGCTACTCATGAGGCTGAGATAGGAGGATCCCGGTTCGAAGCCAGCCCGGGCAGGAAAGTCCATGAGACCCTTATCTCCAATAAACCACTAAGAAATAGCCAGAAGTGGAGCTGTGGTCAAAGTGGTAGAGTGCTAGCCTTGAGGACAAAGAGGCTCAGACAACACCCAGAATTCAAGCCCTGAATTCAAGCCCCATGTCCAGGAGAAAAGAAAAAAAAGCCAGACAAGGTTGCAAAACACAACTGTAAGACATACAGGAGGACTAGGGCTCATCACAGAGAATGCAGATTCTAAGCTTGTCAGGCTAGGATAAATTGAGATCAATCTTTCTTTCTTGGGTGGAGAATACCTGATCCACAGGCTGTATGTACAAGGACTATGAAATCATTCTTCAGTTGCCCAAAGCCATCTGCCTGTATTGACAATTTTGTATGGCCCAAATACAATGT
>NW_012267219.1:16160052-16162384 GCF_000151885.1 Dipodomys ordii | reverse complement strand
TCACTATTTTCCTTCCATTGAGATGGAATCTCTCAGATTTTTCTGGCAGGCTGGCCTCAAACCTGGATCCTCCCAATCTTAGTTTCCCAAGTAGCTAGGATTACAGATGTGTGCCACTGGCACCTAACTGAAACTTTAAAAATAAATTATCAGTTCCCATTTATTCATTGAGGGACTTTAGAACACAACAATGCAAAGAAGAAATGTCTGGTCTCCGAGGACCAATGGAATAGAACTGAAGACCCAGAAATGAACCCACAGGCCTATAGCCACCTAATCTTCGATAAGGGAGCTAAAAAAATAGAATGGAAGAAAGACAGCCTCTTCAGTAAATGGTGCTGGCAAAATTGGTTTAACACCTGTAGAAAACTAAAGCTATATCTTTACATGTCACCCTGCCCCAGAATTAACTCCAGATGGGTCAAAGACCTCGGATTCAAAGCAGATACCCTGAAAACATTACGTGATGGAATAGGAGAATCACTAGGTCTCCTTGGCACAGGCCAAAATTTTCTTAATAGAGCAGAAACACAAGAAATCAAAGAAAGTGTGGACATATGGGATTGCATGAAACTGCAGAGCTTCTGCATGGCAAAGGACATAGCTAGTAAGATTAATAGAAAGCCCATGGATTGGGAGATCTTCACTAGCCATACAACACACAAGGGTCTCATATCTAAAATATACTTAGAATGCAAAAAAAAAAAACTAAATCTCCCAACAACAAATCCTCAAAGAAATAACCACCCAATAAATTAGTTGGCTAAAGACTTCAAGAGAAAATTCTCTGAAGAGGAAAGAAGGGTGGCCAATAGACAAATGAAGAAATGCTCAACTTCTCTAGCCATAAATGCAAATCAAAACAACGAGATACCACCTCACCCCAGTTAGAATGGCTATAATCAAGAAATATAATAACAACAGCTGCTGGAGGGGAATGTGGCCAAAAGGAAACCCCACTGCATTGGTGGGAGTATAAATTTGTTCAGCCACTTTGGAAAGCAGTATGGTATGGAGGTTCCTCAAAAGACTTCACATAGAGCTCCCTTATGACCCAGCAATCCCACTTTTGGGCATTTACCCGAATGATCACAAACAAGGCAATTCTAAAGCTACTAGCACAAATATGTTTATCGCAGCATTATTTACCATAGGTAAGATATGGAACCAATCCAGATGCCCCTCACTAGATGAATGGATCAAGAAAATGTGGTATATTTATGCAATAGAATTCTATGCCTCCATCAGAAAGAATGGCATTGCCCCATTTGTTAGGAAATGGAAAGACCTGGAAAAAAATTACATTAAATGAAGTAAGCCAGGCCCAAAGAAACAGGACCCATGGTTTTCCTTATTTGCAATAACTAGTATAAATGTAGGACAAGCAGAAGAGGTCAAAAGCTATGTACATATGACCATATAAGATGATGCTAAGTGAAATGAACCCCAAGATAGGGACACAAGTGGCTTTTTCTTTCTTGTTATTGTTTTTAATGTATCTAAAATGTACGATGTGATTGTTTTGTTTCTTTTGTATGTTCTTCCCCCTATGGTATAACCCCTGTTTTCACTGTATTTGATTTTGTTGCCCTGCATCTTGTATATACATTTTTCTAATTTGGGGAGGTGAAGGGAAATAACAAAATTCTGAAACAAGGATACAGGCTGACCCATTGTAACAATGAGATGTATAAGACACTATATTTAAAATTCACTTTATAACTTGTGAGGGGGAGGGAGGAGTTGGGGAGGGAAGAGATGGTAGGGGAAAAATAGAGGAGGAGGTAACAATGCTTGCTCGATAGAAAATGTACTCATTACCTTACTCATGTAACTATGTAACTGTAACCCCTCTGTACAGTATTTTTACAACAAAAAACATATATATATATTTATATATATATATACGTGTGTGTGTGTGTGTGTGTCTGGTTTCAAAAGAGAGAGTCACCCAGGTACCAAAGCCAAGAACCAGTTGGCCAATAGTCATTTTATAACAGTCCAGTCAGTACTCTTCTCAATAACAATGGCTGGCCACATTTCCAAAACTCTTTCATTTTATGACTCAGTTTCTTATTTGTTTGTTTACAGCTTCCAATTTATTCTGACTCTGACAGGGTGACTTGTTATAGTATGTCAGATGTATCCTTCTCTGTGTAGAAAAAGAATATTAGCTGGGAAGACTTCTCCCAGGATAGCACCTCTAAATTATACAGGACTACATTGTAAAATATGTCAGAGACAAGCTATTAAGCAAATATGGTGCACAAGAGGATTTGTGGAATTTACACATGGCTTCTAAGCTATGACAATATAAGCTGTTTCTGAACTT
>NW_012267219.1:16157282-16160002 GCF_000151885.1 Dipodomys ordii | reverse complement strand
ACTAGGGCTCATCACAGAGAATGCAGATTCTAAGCTTGTCAGGCTAGGATAAATTGAGATCAATCTTTCTTTCTTGGGTGGAGAATACCTGATCCACAGGCTGTATGTACAAGGACTATGAAATCATTTTTCAGTTGCCCAAAGCCATCTGCCTGTATTGACAATTTTGTATGGCCCAAATACAATGTTATGAATAGCAAATGCCCCTTGGTAGAAAAAATTTTTTCCCCATTTCACAGGAGATTCATTTGGTTAAAAGTGCAAGGTTTTTTTTTTAAATATTGTTAGCATATATTAATTGCACAAGGAGTTTCATTTAGGAAAGGAAGTTTCATTTCTACATGTATATATGTTATATTTTAATCAACAGTGTAGAAGAGTTCCTTTTACTAACAGGGATAATCTAAATTAATCTATGTCAGTAACTTTATATTGATAAGTGGAGCTCTATCAATATAAACCTTTAGCTAATAAGAGTTTACAACTTAAATTGCTTCTTTAATAAAAAATGGTAAGTAAGGACATCTTCTCACTTTCATCTTACCTGGCACTAAATCTCAAGAATAATTGTAGCAACGATAATTAATTTGAGTCTTTAAAAGGTACATATTTTTCTTTTTCCCCTTTCTAGAAAATGAGTATTTACCTTTCTCCTAAATTTGTATTTGGGTTTACATTCATTTATTTTATCACAAGTAAACTTGTTGTTACAAATTTCCATTGGAAATAAATGATAAGATGATAAATAGATGAAGGATAGACAGATAGATACATAGCTGACTGATACATCATTGATAAATGGATACAGAAAAGAAAGAACCTTGGCAGGCTTTGGTGGCTTTAAATTTCAGAGATAAAAGAGGTAAACAAAGCTTGAAGCAGTAGATTCTGCCTGTATTCCTAGTTACTTGGGAGGCTGAGATCAACAGGATCATGGTTGAGGATCACAGAGGTAAAAAGTCTACAAGTTTCCATCTCAAGCAATGGAAAGTGAAGTGTAATGTTACGTACCTGCCAATATCAGCTACACAAGAAGCGTAAGCAGAAGGATCGAAGCCTGAGTAAAAATGTGAGGCTGTATTGGGAAAAAAAAAATAAATTCAAACCAAAAAGAGCTAAAGCATGGCTCAAGTGCTAGAATGGCCCTGCAAATGCAAGGCCCAGAATTGAAAAAAAAAAAAGTTAATGAAACAAAAAGGAAAGAACAATGAGTTCAATTTGTACATATTGAGTGAAAGGACTGAAAATATCTAGGAAAATAGTTGAATGATAAAGTCTAAATCTGAGAGAAATGTTCTGAGCTGGAGATGTGGATATTTTTTCAGCAACAATATAAAATTGTTTGACATGAAAATGAAAGCAATGAGCCAGGAAAAAAAAAAACTGTTCTTCCTGAACTTAGCAATTATAGCAGTAAAAACAATTCAAGGACAGAATTTCCATAAACACCAGCACTGAAGGGGAAAACAATATAGGAAAACAGGCAAGAAAAAAAATTGCACAGGGCCAGGAAAGCACAGTGTTTAGAAACTAAAGGGAATAAACAAAGCACAGAGGTCTAGTAAGGTAATACAAAATGCTTGAGCAGATAGAAGAAAACTGTGGCCTAATGAGGAGCATATCAGTTGCATGGAGGGGCCAGAAGCCACTCTTTTGAGAAGTGCAGTAGAGTAGAAGGGAAAAGGAAGCTGCAGAGGGCAGAAACCTTTATAGAAGGTTTGAAAGGAAAGTTAAGACCAATGGGAACTTTTGTTTCACTCTCCGGTTGGTGTCTGAGTGGAGGCCTTTCCAACAGAGCATTGAAAGGCTGAGGAAGACAAATAGTTGTTTAGTCAGAGAACCTATTCTCACACAGAGTACCACATTCCTCAGAACAGTGCCTAGCAGCTTTCTGAGGGTTCTTTCCCCCTCCTCCCAAAAGTATTCACAGTGGTACTAAGAGAATTGATATAACAGAAGTGGGCTGGCGTTGAGTAGAGAAGGCCACAGAATGCAAGGTCCATAGGAATGGAATCTATGGTGAATTACATAAATACCAGAACATATTTCCCAAAGAACTAGTTAGGACTAGCTGCATTCCAGCCAACACATACAAAGAGTAAGTTGAACTTATTCAGACCGCATTCAAAACCAGCAATGGCCCTGGAAAGGTTCAGAGCAGGACTCCTCCCTTGGTACCAGAGGCCTTTCAACATCTTATTCTCCTCTTCTATTGGAAAAAATTAGAGAGAAACTATCTTAAGGAAGGGGGGAGGGATTAAGAGTATAAGTATAACTTGCCCTGATAAGAGTATAACTTTGAATTGAATGACTGTTTCCTGAAATAATAACTAAAACACTTCCAAAAATACTATCTATAGAGTTTGAAAAGGTTGCTTATTTTGCAAGGATAAACTTAAGGTTGTGGGAAAAGAAGTTTTTTTTGTTTTGTTTTGTTTTGTTTTTTTTTGGTGCTATCCTTTTCACTATGGAAATAGGAGCTCAAAGGTAAGAGGAGATCAATTATAAAAAATAAATAGAATCACATTTTTGTATATCAAACATGGCCTGTAAATTTTCACACTTTTGTACCTGTAAGCAAAATACCCTTGCCAGAATGCTAAGAGAATGGTAGGGTTGAGTTGAAGAGGACGAGGAAATGGTTATCCACGATTTATTCAATAGGAAGGACTCACCAGTGGAAAAGTAAGTGATGGGGAAGGAAGGGAAAAGAGCATCAT
>NW_012267219.1:16150670-16152972 GCF_000151885.1 Dipodomys ordii | reverse complement strand
ACTCTTGTTTAGCTTTCTTATTCAAGGATGGCACTCTCCCACTTGAGCCACACCTCTGCTTTCAGAGTTTGGGTGGTTAATTAGAGATAGGAGTCTCAGAAACTTTTCTGCCTGATCCTGAGATCTCAGCCCCCTGAGCGCTGGGATTACAGGTGTGAACCACCAGTAAGTCACTGGCAAGTGGATGGATATTTAACACTCACATGTATTAATTTAATCTGAACACAAGTCTTAGAAGGAAGCAGTGGCCAACAGAATTGCAAATGAGAATATTTAGGAGAAAACAACCCTATTTTAGAATTAGACATAACAATCGAAGATGCTAATAGGTTTTATCTTTTCAGTATGAATGTTTGACTCACAGCTCAACAAGAATCCTTCAGAGTCATTCAGAAGGATTCATCATCTCAATCTTTTTTCTTCTTGTAAGTGGTGGGGCTTGAACTCACGGCCTGGGTGCTGTCCCTGTTGCTCAAGCCTAGCACTCTACCAGTTTGAGCCACAGAACCACTTTGATTTACTGGTGGTTAATTAGAGATATCAGCCTCATAGATTTTTCTGCCAGGGCTGCCTTTGAACCACAATCTTCAGATATTAGCCTCCTCAGTAGCTAGGATTACAGGCATGAGCCACCAGCGCCTAGCCATGCCAATCTTATTCTGCCCAGATATGAGTTATCTTGCTGCTTGGTTTATTTATATTTTCACTTCTGTGGGTTTCTCAGCTCTTCTAGCTCATTTCCAAAGTGAATTCTATATTATTCCCCTATATGTACTCACCCTTATGTAGTTCTTATATTTTATAATGTACTTTTCTTGACCCAACCTTGGACAGTCTCATTATCTAAAAACTGGCTAAACAACTTCAACAAGACACTTACCTAGACAGTACACAGAAAATGTTTGCAAATTCTGGAAAGATAACTTTCCCAGATCACTCCAAACAGATCAACAGGGATAGATAACTCTTTAAAATAAAATTGTATTAACACATGGAAATACATTTCTTCTTCTCTTCCTGACCTTTAAATATATTTCCCTGAGTTTAGTCCTCAGTCCTTTCTCTTCTTTGCCTGTACTCACTCTTTAAATGATCTTATTAAATCACATGGCTGTAAACATTAATTCACTGTTGCCTTTCAAATTGCATCTACAGCCTGATCTTTCATCTGGGCTCCAATTTATGCCTTGACATCTTTACTTGGAGATACAAAAAAAATTTAACATGAAATGCCTATTTCAATGCTTGAATTCTTTCTCTCAGTCCTGTCAATCTTAGTGGATGGCACTACTATCCACTCTGTTGGTAGGAAAGGAGGAGGTGAAGGATATAGGGGGTAGGAGAGGGAGGGATAGAGGAAGGGAGGAAATGAGGTGAGAGAGAAAATGAGTTAAGGAGAACAATGTGATACTTGGCAGTCTGTAAACAGAAGTAAATATTGTTAAATAAAATTTTGGATGATAAAACAATGGCTCAGGAGGTAGAGAACCTCCCCATAAAGTATAAGGCCCATAGAAGTGGAACTGTGGCTCATATGGTAGAGAGATATAACCTTCAGCACAAAAGCTCAGGGACAACAACCAGGCCTTGGTTCAAGCCCCAAGATGGGCACACAAAAAAAGCATGGAGCCCTTAGTTCAAATCCCTCTACTGCAAAAAAAAAAAATGTCTTCAGACCCTGCTGGTCCTTTATTTGTTGATGTAGATTTTAAGTTTTAAGAATGAGAGGGATGCATCAAAGAAGGTCAATACTGTTTTAAAATGGGTTATAAGATCAGCATGTGCCATTGCAAAGTTCTCTTATTACTCAGACATGCAATCAAGCTCATCAGTATTCTATTAGATCAAAGCATTTTACTGAAAGTAGTATTCTTTAGTATTCTTTTGAGTAAAGTTCAACATACTGGTATATGCTAAGGAAAGTAGGTTTAGTTACAGCCACTTGTGAAATGCAGGCCCAGTGATTTTTTAATTGTTCCAAGGCATGTTTTAAAACTAAATTTTGTTGTTTTGGTGGTAGTGTTTTTTGTTGTTGTTGTTTTCTTCTGGAGATAAGGGTAAAGGGAAGGTTCAGAAAGGGAGGGAAGAAGGGTGAACAAATGCAGATATTCTATTATATATAATGTGGAAAATGACTGACATAACTTATGGGCTTGGATGAGAGGGAAAAACTGGGGGAAAGTAAAGGAAGAGGTGACATTGTCAAAATAAAATGTAGTCAGGTGCTGGTGGCTCACACCTGTAATCCTAGCTACTCAGGAGGCTGAGATCTGAGGATCATGGTTCAAAGCCAGCCTGGGCA
>NW_012267219.1:16148299-16150620 GCF_000151885.1 Dipodomys ordii | reverse complement strand
AGAGGACGAGGAAATGGTTATCCACGATTTATTCAATAGGAAGGACTCACCAGTGGAAAAGTAAGTGATGGGGAAGGAAGGGAAAAGAGCATCATTGTGGATGGCAGAATTTTCAGTGGAAGAATCTTTTCTCATGGAAGTAGAAGAATAATGGAATTACCAATGGAATTACTTCTTTGTACAAAAGGCACAAGATTTATACCTCCTTTCTAGTCTTGTTCCTCTATATTTGCAGTGCTCCAGCAGAAATCATGCATTGTTCAGTGGAGAGCTATATTTTTGTTCTGATGTAGAACTGTCAAGAATGTTTGCAAAGAAAATGAACCCATAGGGGCTGGGAAGGTGGCTCAGTGGTAGAGCGCTTGCCTTGTATGCATGAGGCCCTGGGTTCTATTCCTCAGCACCACATAAGCAGAAAAAGCCAGAAGTGACGCTATGGCTCAAGTAGTAGAGCACTAGCCTTGAGCTGAAGAGCTGAGGGACAGTGCCCAGACCCAGAGTTCAGGCTCCATGACTGACCAAAAGAAAAAAAAAACAAACAAACAAGTAAAAATGAACCCATCATGGACTGAACATTTAACAGTGGGTATAGTGTGGTCTGTGTCCTCCTTTACAACCAGGGCACAAATCAAGACACCAGACAAGAAAAATTATACAAAGGAATACGCCTGGGCCAAAAGAGGTCAGTTGGTATAAATGGCTTCGGGAGGTACAGTCATGGAGGCTTCAGCTATAGTTGGAAGCCTTGTGAATTCAGCAACTTCATGCTTCATTTGAAATGACCAAAGTCAGAGCCAGACAATCCCTCTCAGGCATGGAGACCTGTGAGTTTGGAGGTCCATTTTGGTAAAGTCTGGGGTCTGGCACTAATATAGATTGTGGTTAGAAACTTCAGGCTGGAAATAAGTCTCTGCTACTCTGAATGGTAAGCCCAAGCTAGTTTCATTAACCCAAACAGGGACATTTTACAAATCTCCAACTCTTGTACTAACCAGTCTTTTATATTCTCTTTAACCTTTAGACTGTTTTATAAGATTTGAATTACCATTGAGAGATGAATAGCCACTGGAAGAAGTCAAGTACTAAGAGGAGGGAAAGTCATTGAAGAGTAGTAAATTATGAAAAAAAAATATATATTAGCCAGTACTTGTAGAATGGAAAGAGAAATTGACTTTGAAGGGGGGGGGCGAGAGAGAGAGAGAGCAAAACAAAAAGAGTGAATTGGCAGAAATAGAGCTGGTTACATTCTGTTCACCTCATGGGTGAGAACAATGAAGCACAGAGTTTCACCAAGCAGAGACAAAAGTCTCAGACAAACTCAGCTGCATATAGTCCACTCTTGGTTGCTCCCAACTGATTATGATGAGCTATACAATGAAAAAATGCAAATTGAAAACTAGATGATAGCCAGGTACTGGTGGCTCACACCTGTAATCCTAGCTACTCAGGAGGCTGAGATCTGAGGATCTAGTTTCAAAGCCAGCCCAGGCGGGTAAGTCCGTGAGACTCTCATCTCCAATTAACCACCAGAAAATTGGAAGTGGCGCTGTGGCTTAAGTGGTAGAGCGCTAGCCTTGAGCTGAAGAGCTGAGGGTCAGTGCCTAAGGCCAGAGTTCAAGCCCCATGATGACAATTGAAGATCTTATCAACTTGAACTTGAAAGATGATCTATCATACTGGTGGGCACCTTTAATTGCTTTAAAATGTTAATTTTTCTAAGCTTCCAGGTAATTCTGATGAGTATCCAAAAATTTAAACTGTTTATTTTTATGGGTCTTTTGAGGTAATTTTGGGCAAAAGATAAAGATTTCATATCAATAATTGATATCTATATATCAATATATATCCCATATCTCTGATTAATATGAGATACATATATATTAGCCGCCTGAGTAGCTGGGATTACAGGTATGAGCCACCAGTGAGTCACTGGCAGGTGGATGGATAGTTGACCTCCACATGTATTAATTAAATCTAAACCCAAGTCTTAAAAGGAAGGAGTGGACTGATTCTAGCCAACAGAATTGCAAATGAGAATATTTGGGAGAAAACAACCCAATTGTAGAATTAAACATAACAAACAAAGATGATGATAGGTTTTATTACTGCAGTATGAATGTTTAATTCAGCTCAACAAGAATCCCTAACATGAGATACATATGTGCATATATGCATTTATACCCCATCTATATTTCCTGGCCACATAATGAACCAGGTAGTTACCTGTGACATCAATGTATCCAACATGAACATAAATAATGAGAAACAAACCTGGATTGAGAAATGGTCTCCCTCTGCGTATCAGGAAGTTCAGCTACTTT
>NW_012267219.1:16015635-16143109 GCF_000151885.1 Dipodomys ordii | reverse complement strand
AAATCCATAAGACTCCTATCTTCAATTACCACCAGAAAACCAGAAGTGGCACTGTGGCTCAAGTGGTACAGCACTCACCTTGGGCTGAAGAGCTGAGGGACAGCGCCCAGGCTCAGAGTTGAAGCCCCAGGACCGATCAAAAAAAAAAAAGTATTCTTCACCTGACTTATGAAATGGTAGCCCTTCTGTACAACACCTTAATAATAACAATAACTATTTTTAGGAAAAACAAATTTGATGAGTCAAAGCTCCACATGTGGAAAGGTATGCTAAGAAGAGAGAGGAGGAGAAACTATTTGCTCAGTTTACACATTCTCCTATCTCTCTCTTCCTGTGTGCATCGTCATCACTGAGTATGTACTCCCAGCTATGAATTTACTCTTGGAAGATTACCAACATCTGGTTGTGATTAGCATTTTCATTCCTGGTTATCAATGGAACAATAAAACATCCCCAACTCCCCTCACACCATCAGGCAAGTCCTTATTTTTTTTTTTACTGGATACCCCCTACGGTATAGGAGTTGATGCTGTGCCCCACAAAACTCTTTTCTCACTTCTCCCTTTCTTAAAACATTGGGACTCTGTATTTTCTTTTTATTATTATCTGCCATTAAATTTTAACTAAAAGTCCATACCGCCTGTTTTTTTATATCAAAAACATGCACTGTTTTAAAGAGACAATAAACTATTTGTGAGCTTAATTAAGGCATGGATGTGGTATGTCCCACACCTACTCTGATTTCAGAGATTCTTTTCTTTCCTGCTTTTTTTGCTCTGTTCTGAAGTCAGAGTACAAGCTGATTCCAGCAATTTCACGGGATACCACAGACTAATGGCTGTGGGATTGCTGCCAGTTTCCCTGTGGACATATTCTTCCACTGGCTTATCTTTACTCATTATCCTGTTCTTAATATTATTGTGCAAAGAATCCAAAGATTTTTGAAATAAGGTTTCCAATATGCTGCTGTGTTTAAACATGTGATAAACTAACAAGGGGATAGTACAATGGAATCAATTGCATTTCATTTCCATTCAAGGCTCAAAGCTAACAACCCTGGAAAGCAAAGGCACTTGGACCTATTCTAGAGAGTTTGGGTGAGCACAAAACCAAATAACACCAAATTACCACATGGCAGGAGTTATTAAATCTAGACAAGGGAACTAAGTAATATCTTGAAGAATGAGCAAGTGAGCCTTCCTCCCATCCCAGTTTCAAAAATGTCATGACATAGATGCAAGATATTCATTAATTTAGCAGTTTATGGATAAGATTTTATATGCCAATGCTGAACAAATTATGAATATGGATAGAAATTTTCTTTAATGAAAATTGTCCTTAGAAAAGCTAATAAGAATTGTATAACAAAATGAAATGTGAAACTTTCATCTCATAACACTTTTTCACTCAACGATTTTGATTGATTTGTGTAGTTTGAAAAGCCTTATCTGCTAGTTGTAAGTCTATTAGAATGAAAATAAAACACTCTACTTATTCACTTCATGGTGAGAATGAGAAGTTTTCTGAGGTGACATGTAGTAAAGAATATTTAACTTCATAAAGAGCTTCTAAAAAAGAAACAGAAGATAAAGTCGTTTTCAAGAGCTCCATTGGAAAAAATCAGCATTTGCATAGATATTTAGTGTAAAATAGTTGTATGTGATTTGTCAGATGGATAGCGTTGTTTTAATAGAACTAGGCATAAGTCCAAGAACAGAGATTTAAATCTTAAATATGAACCAGTCTTTTGTTTTGCTTTTCTTGTTCTTTGCAAAGCTCATTTTGTGGCCTTAGAAAATATTTACTCAAGAGATACTATCCTCAGGAACTATAACCAAGAAGTTGCCAACTTGATATTATTTGACACCTTGCCAAAAAGAACCTTGCAAAAATTACCTCCTCATTCCCTCCCTCCAGAGTGCCTGAAATTTCAACAGCTGTAATTCAGTCAATTGTGCTAGAAGGTTGACACCTCCCTTGGGGTAGCCTTCTGGAGCAGGAGGGGGAGGAGAGTGGAGGGGGAGGTGGGAGAGACAGATGAGACTTTTGGAACAAGTTCAACAAATCACTATACTGTGCAACCATTGGTCCCACATTTCTCCATATTCTTCACAAAGACATTCAAATGCCTTCAGATGATTTACTGAAACCTAGCTTCATTCTACTACAGAAGCAGGTGGTCTCAAATGTACTGAAAGGAGGAAAGGAAGTTTCCTGGTGAAGCCAAAGCGATACTGACAGCCAAGGTTCAGAGCCTCAAGAGGAAGCAATGACTTATGCATCCCACAACAATGGATACCCTGGAGCCCAGGGAGAGGGAAATCAGATTGGCCTTCAGATTGGTCTTCCAGAGGGAATCACTTTTAAGAAGACTTCCTTAGAACCTACTGGAAATTTCCCCTTTATTTAAAAACAAATCAGAACATCTACCTTAGATTTTTCTATCATCCTTCAGATTTTCAGAGATTGCTTGGAATCTGGAAGATCTCTAAAATAAACCTAGAAAGTTACTCCAGCAACATTAGATATAATTTTTTTTTAAGTCACAAACACATTGATTCATTTAAATTAATCTGGGCAGGTTTTATTGTACTGTTTGTAGTTCTTTTTACTTTTTCTTTCCTTTTTTTCCGGTTTATTCCCTCTATTGCTGTT
The DNA here is from genome assembly GCF_000151885.1 of Dipodomys ordii. Taxonomy (NCBI): domain Eukaryota; kingdom Metazoa; phylum Chordata; class Mammalia; order Rodentia; family Heteromyidae; genus Dipodomys; species Dipodomys ordii. Next base: position 16,140,454 of record NW_012267219.1, on the reverse strand, counting down.
TTTGTTTTCTGTATCCTTTGTCTTGTATATAAGCTTATCTGATTTGGGGAGAGGAAGCCCAGAAACAGTGAGACAAAGGGTGAACCAATTCAACAGTGTTACTCTCTAGACACTATGTTGGAAATTAAGTATACAATTTGTGAGAGAGGGGAGATGTGGGGGAAAAATTGGGAGAGAATGAAAGAGGGTGTAACACTGTTCAAAAGGAAATGTACTCATTACCTGATTTATGTAACTGTAATCCCTTTGTGCATTGCTTTTACAATAATTTTTAATGAAGTAATCTGTTTGTTTTGCTCTACATCTTAACATGTAATAAGCCATAGGTTCTCCTTTATGTTGTTTAATAAATGCTTATTTATGGACTATTGTCTATGTTAGAGACAATGCAAGGAAAACAGAAACTAATTGACTTAGCTTATTTTGTTGTTCATATCTATTAACATGACCCCCTTCCCATAAATTGAAGGGTAAAACTTGAGTCTTTGGCTTAATATATCTTATAGGAATCATTGACCTCAAATATGTACATATATTTTTTATTTCTTTTAATGTTACATAATAAGAAGGAAACCATTTGGTGACTTTGTTCTACATGATTTTGAAAGCATAAGTCCTATCTTTTTCAAAGAAACACTATTTGAAATCCCCACTATTTTCCAACTTTGGACTAATTTTGTTCCTTTCCTATACTATTCTTTGGGGCCTTAATACCTATAGATAATAGGGAGTTCTCTCAAACTGTCTTGGCTATATATTCTCATGTGTTTTCATCCGAAGGTTTCAGAGCTGTTTTATATAAAAAAGCAGGAAGAAGTTATTTATTGCTTTTCTCATTCTTTTCCTTAACATATAGATTAACATTTGAAATGATGGGTTAACAAAATAAATAAGTTCTAACACTCCACAACAGAGGGAGATGACGGTAATTTTAGATCTCGATCTAGAACAAAGGAATTCAAAGACTCCAAACAGAAAGAAATGGTAAGCAGAAGGAAATACTAATTACTCCAACTTGATACATACAGGTTGTAATCATGTGTTAAAATATCACTCTGGCTCATGTTAATTTGTACAATTGTCAACTAGATAGAGAGAAAAAATAAATGGTGGAATTAAATAATGAAGACAATGGAGGATAAGAAGAGATTCATTTATTCTTGGGAGAAGTATAAATTAAATTGCCTGTTTCTCTTGTTGATAATAGCTGTCCAAGATGGATTGGGAAACAGGATGTAGACTAATGGAACAATGGTGACACTGTGCTTATAAATTGATCTGGTGAATTGAAACACCGTCATACAACTATGTAAGTTTCTTCACCGATTAAACATTTTTAATTAAACATTTTAAATAAAAAAAAAGCTATCCAGCAGTCACTTAACAGTTTCTTTTTTAATTTTTATTGTAAAATTAGTGTACAGAAGGGTTACACTTACATGAGTAAGGTAATGAATACATTTCCTTTTTTTGGGGGGGGGGTCCGGTTGTGGGGCCTGAACTCTGGGTCTGGGCACTGTCCCTCAGCTCTTCAGCTCAAGGCTAGTGCTCTACCACTTGAGCCACAGTGCCACTTCTGGCTTTTTTCTTTTTTCTTATGTGGTGCTGAGGAATCGAACCCAGGGCCTCAGGCATGCAAGGCAAGCACTCTACCACTGAGCCACCTTCCCAGCCCCATGAATACATTTCCTATTGAGCATTGTTACCTCCTCCTTTGTTTATCCCCTACCATCCCTTCCTTCTCCACCTCCCCAACTCTCCCCTCCCTACCCCCCAACTTGTAAAGTTCATTTTCAACATAGTGTCTTGTACATCTCATTGTTATAATGGGTCAACCTGTATCCTTGTTTTAGCATTTTGTTATTTCCCTTCACCTCCCCAAATTAGAAAAATGTATATACAAGATGCAGGGCACCAACATCAAATACAGTGAAAACTGGGGTTATACAGTGGGGAAAGAACATACGAAAGATACAAAAAAAAATCACATCGTACATTTTAGATACATTAAAACCAATAGCAAGAAAGAAAAAAACACTTGTGTCCCTATCTTGGGGTTCATTTCACTTAACATCATTTTATATGGTCATATGTACATAGCTTTGACCTCTTCTGCTTGTTCTAGATTTATACTAGTTATTGCAAATAAGGGAAACCATGGGACCTGTTTCTTTGGGCCTGGCTTACTTTACTTAATATAATTTTTTCCAAGTCTTTTCATTTCCTAACAAATGCCATTCTTTCTGATGGAATTTCATTGTGTGTAGGGCACATGGGCAGCAAAGATGACACTGAGAGGAGGTTGAGTGGGCAGAGCCCAAGTTGTTTATGTTAAAATCTGACTGGATACCACAACCAGGCAAAGTGACATAAGTGCTTGGGGACAGCAGGGAAAGTATAGAAAGCTTAGGTGCATGATAGGGTGACCTCTACAGTGATTGGTTGGTTCTTTTCCTCCCCTTCCGTGCCATGTGGCTTCCGCTGGACTGCCGAAGACCCAACAATTGTGTATACATACCACATTTTCTAGATCTATTCATCTACTGAGGGGCATCTGGGTTGGTTCCATATCTTAGCTATGGTAAATAATGCTGCAGTAAACATAATTGTGCTGGTAGCTTTAGTATGATCTTGTTTGTGATCATTTGGGTAAATGCCCCCAAAGTGGGATTGCTGGGTCATAGGGGAGCTCTATGTGGAGTCTTTTGAGGAACCTCCATACCATGCTGCTTTCCAACATGGTTGAACAAGTTTACACTCCCACCTGTTATTAGATTTCTTGATTATAGCCATTCTAACTGGGGTGAGGTAGAATCTCAATGTTATTTTGATTTGCATTTATGGCTAGAGAAGTTGAGCATTTCTTCATGTTCTGTTTCTTTTTTATTTTCAACAGAAAATATAAAGAAATGCTTGTGGTAATGGCTCTTTCCCTTCACTGAAGGGACTTCTCATTTATCCCTGTCTCTCCAGCTGTTCTCTCTTCCCCACAGCATGAAAATCTGATAAGGCTTATGTGGGATGGGGGATTGTACCTTCAATATTTTCCTGCTGAGTTTGAGAGTCCTCTGCAGACCCTAGCAAGATGAAATCTCAGCAGTTGCATCAGGATGGAAAAAAAAAGACACTTCTCTTTACTTTAAATTCTTATCTTTTATCTTGACTCCCTCTAGAAAAGATAGGAAGAAATCCAAGGTTGGTTTTTCCCTCCTACTTAAAGTAGCTGTCCCTGAAGACAAATTCATTTGCTTCCTAACATCAGCATTTTATAAAGAAGACACCTTTATTAGAATCAGTTGGAGATCTTGAGAAATCTGATTCACTTAGCAAAAGTAAGGGCTGTAAAATGTTGCTAGTTCTTATAGATGGAATGGGTATATTTCTGAACATTAAAGCATCTAGCTAGAGTTTCAAAGGAAGGCTTGCCTTGCATACCTTGCTTTGCTCTTTAGCCTGAGACAGGAAAGTAGAGAGGCAATAGAACATACTTGAGATGCTCCACTGATGGCCAGCTGTTCACTACACATTTACTGTTGCATTATTAACTGGTCAACTATTAGTGAATTCATTTATCTACAAATCCATTTTTCATCAGCAAGGTGGTTCATACCATATATTTCACTGATTGTTGTGATGCATTGTATGTGAAGAACTCTTACTATGCATTATGTAAACAATCACAAGTAACTACAGTTATTAGGGTAAAAACAGCAAAATGTATTTTATTATTACCTACAACACTGACTACTTAGCTACCATTAACCTGTCTCCACCTCTATTATCTATGCCTATGTAGAGATCCCCTAGGGGGAATTCCTTAGGAATGGCCATGGCTCAAAAGGAAAAGAACCAATTCTCTAGGAAACCATAAAACAGAAGAATGGACTCTATTAGTCTGTTTTCATCACTATACTGAGATATTTGAGGTTGGCTATTTTCTAAAAGAAAGATGCTTATTTACCTCACAAATTTAGATGCTGGAAGTCCAAGATCAGGTGCCCCTCACCCCCATTAGCTTCTGGATGGGTGTTCTTGGCTGTGTCACAACACAGGTGAGAATCTAAAAGGAAAAGAAATGCATGCAGAAGAGACCTTGTGCACAAAGTAACTTCAGTTTTATAAGGAAGAACTGGTGACCGCCAGGAACCACATGAATCCCTTCCAAGGGCAGAACTCCCTAAAGACCAGATGACCTGCTACTAAACCTCATCTCCTAAAGGTTGACCACCTCCCCACGTTGCCACATATGAGGTACCAGACTTAGAGCACATAAACCTTCAGGAGACACTCTAACCATATCCAAGCCATCATTTTCTCTGAGAAGTCATTGTAACTGAAAAGAACCTCTTAGCTATATGAGTTAAAACCTTTAATATATCCTCAGAATACCAAGTACTAGTAGCTTAGGCCTGTAACCCTAGCTACTCAGGAAGTGGAGATCTGAAGATCATAGTTAAAAGCCAGACCAGGCAGGAAACTACATGAGACTTTTGTTATTGTTATTGTTGGTCGTGGGGCTTGAACTCTGGGCCTGGGCACTGTCCCTGAGCTCTTCAGCTAAAAGCTAGAGCTCTACCACTTAAGACACAGTGCCACTTCCAGTTTTCTAGTAGTTTATTGGAGGTGAGTCTCATGCACAGGCTTTGAACCATGATCCTCAGATCTCAGCCCTCTGAGTAGCTAGGATTACAGGTGTGAGCCACCAGTGCTCAGCTTCCATGAGACTCTTATCTCCAACTAACTAGCAAAAAACCAGAAGAAGAGGTATGGCTCAGGTGGTAGAGTGCCAGTCTTGAATAAAAAGCTAAAGAACAGTGCCCAGGCCTTTAGTTCAAGCCCTAGTACTAACACACACACACACACACACACACACAAGAAACTGTCCACTGAGATGCTCATCCCTAGGTGACAAAAGCCTCTTTTTCTTGTTGGTGGTGGTGGTCATGGGGCCTGAACTCGGCCTAGGCGCTGTCCCTCAGCTCTTCAGCTCAAGGCGAGCGCTCTACCACTTGAGCCACAGCGCCACTTCTGACTTTTTCTGCTTATGTGGTGCGGAAGAATCGAACCCAGGGCCTCATGCATGCAAGGGAAGCACTCTACCACTGAGCCACCTTCCCAGCCTTCACAAAAGCCTCTTAAAATGCATAGCTCAAATCATTCTGCGGAAAGGCTATGACAAAACTGTCAGAATGGGACTATCTTCCTTGGGAACTATGGAAAAGAATTACAATGAAGAGAGATGTCCTACACAAGGATAGCAAAGTTCCAAAGTGAAGCTACACCAGAGAGACAAGCAGAAATGGTCCTCGGTGTCTTGTGGGGGCTGACAGAAAGCTTTGACTGCAGTGGTGAGCTTGTAAGGACAAAAAAGGCATGGTGTTATGCATGTAATGGTTAATTTTATGTGTCAACTTAAGTGGGCCACAGTGCTCTGAACTGTATCATAGAATCAAGCATTATTCTTCTATGAAGTGGCTATTGGATAAATTAATACTTAAAGCTGTGGATGTTGAGTTGGCTCTCTCCACAATGTGGGTGGGCCACATTCCATCAGTGAAAAGTCTGACTGGAAATAACAGTGATAGATCACTCTTAGCTATTTCTCAACTGGCGATTCGTTTCCCAGTTGTGCCCTTGGAGGAGCTCTTTACCATACATCCTCCCTTCAAGAAGGAACTTGGCCTGTAGAGAGTCTGAACTTGAACTGCAGGATCTGCTTCCCAAGGCCTTGCTCCTGGTGCTTCCTTGACTGCCTTTGGTCTTGAACTGTAGTACCTGTCTCTTCCTGGGCCTTTCAGGAGGCAGCTTTCAAACCTAAGTTATAGTTTTATAGTTTAAATTCGGTATCCTTTATAATCATGGGAGCAATTTCCTTCAATTTCCTCCAAATTCGACTCCTATATATTCTGTTGACGTGTTTGACAAGAGAGCCATAGTCCAGAGGGGAAAGATCCTGCCAAGTACAGAGCTGGGTCATCATGACTGTCACTGCCATTGCTTTTCAGGCCACTTGATAATCTGACTCTCTTTCCCCTAAAGCCGCCTGAGGAAACATCATAGATAGATTTTAAGTGGACATCTTGTATGTTCGGTTATGCTTCTATACAAACATGGGCCAGTAAAATAAGAAAGAACAAGACCTAATATGGGGAGAGAGAAGGGAAAAAAATACTTGGAGGATATTTAGGTAAAACAGCCTTGAAATAGTAGCTCCTGAGTTTTCTGTGGTCAAAGGCAAAAAGAAAATGTGTTTTTTGTGGCATTGCAGATAACGGATTACAGACACCTATAGAAGATATAGGTACTGCTCACCATTCCCGATCTCCCCCTCCTTCCTGAGCACAGGGAAATTTCTATCTCTCAGTCATCTCCTAGGATTGGGCAGGAGGAGTAGGAAACAAGTTTTGGCCAGTGAATTTTGAATAGAAACAAAATGTGTCATTTCTGGACTGAGGCCATGCAAATGCTGCAGCGCTCCACATTAATTTTAGAGTACCACCTCTAGGTAATTTGATCTCAAGCAACTACTCTGGGAAGTTATGGACCCACAAGGACTCTGGGGAGCTGAAAAACAAACTGTGGAGCTTAGTAGTGAGGTTTCAGAGCTGTCTATTGCCATAGCATGAGCCTCGCCTGTTTTAAATTAAATACCAGGCATGATGTTAACTTAGGCCATCATTGCATTACCCCGTAAAATCAGGTGTCTGATTTTCATAAACAAGAAAGATTTTTTTGCTGGAGCTAAATTTTTGAGACTATACACATCCTTAAGGAAAGAACAAGAGTAGTCTTGTATAAAAAATAATTGTGGGACTGGGAAGGTGGCTCAGTGGTAGAGCACTTGCCTTGCGTGCATGAGGCCCTGGGTTCGATTCCTCAGCACCACATAAGCAAAAAGAAAAAAGCCAGAAGAGGCGCTGTGGCTCAAGTGGTAGAGCGCTAGCCTTGAGCTGAAGAGCTGTGGGACAGCGCCCAAGCCCAGAGTTCAGGCCCCACGACCGGACCCAAAAAACAAAAATAATTGTGTTCAAAAGTGGCTTATACAAATGGTTAGAGTATTTCCTTTGAGATCCACTTTTAATTTAATAAAAGGTCTAGGTATACTGTTTCACTGTAATTCCTCTGGAGAATCTGTAGTACTGAAGTCCCCACGGTTCTGAGCAATCTAGGATCTAGGATGCACAGACAGAGTTAAGACAAGACACAGTTCACATTTGTGAAATGTATGCTGCAAAACTATTTTGTTTAGTCTGTTCTAATTAGTGACCAACATCAAAAAACAAAGGACAACTGGGTGCTGATGGCTTAAGCCTGTAATCTTATCTACTCTGGAGGCTGAGATCTGAGGATTCCATTTCAAAGCCAGCTGGGGTAGGAAAGTCCTTGAGACTCTTAGCTCCAATAAACCACCAGAAAACCAGAAGTGGTGCTGTGGCTCAAGTGGTACAGGGCTAGCTAGCCTTGAGCTGAAGAGCTGAGGGCCCAGAGTTCAAGTCCCAAGACTGCCCAAAAAAAGAAAAGGACATCCATATAAAAATCTTGTTAATGTCTGGCTTTTTTTGTTTGGAAAATCAGTTTGGGTTAATACTAGATTCATAATTCCAAGTAGCAACCAGGGCTGAGTATTTGCTGCCCCTTTCACTGTGGTGTATGCTCCAAGTCCCCAAAGCCACACCCCTCAAATAAAAAAACAACACCTCTACTCATTACCAATCATAGCCTGGTGACCTTTTGGGTCTTTCTCATATATGACTCTAGGCTGAAAGGATCTGAAATGCTAGAACCAGTATAGGTCCTCAAGCTCATTTGTTTGGAAATCTTAGGAAACTAGGCTCTAGATAACAGCATTTACCTTAAACCAATCAATTCCAGATTTACATACTGGATTTAGTCTCCATCAAGTTAGGTAACAGAAGCAGGTATCAGAAGTCTCAATGAAGTCAAGATACATTTAACGGTGGTTTAGTTTTATGGGAAATCACATGGATCAGAGCAGCAATCTGGCCTCAAGGAGTAGGGAGAGGTTATAGTCAAAGAAAGAATTGTATTACATGGAGGCACCAAATGGCAGCCTTCAGAAAAGGGAAAAGTCTTAACCTTACTCTCCGTTCAGCTCCTCAAGATCTCTGCTGCTGTTTCCCAGTGGCTGAGTCTGAGTGAAAGTCAGAGGGCAAGGAAATGGTTTATTTGCACAACACCTCCTAGAGCTTAGAGTAAGAGGAAGGACTAGGGCAAACCAACAGTGCTGTTATGAGGTAGAAATATAGGCAGGAAACAGATGATAAATGAGAAACAGCAGAGACAGAAGAAGAGAGTAAGAGAGGAAGGGGAGAGAGAGAGGGAGACTGTGTCCAAATGTCACCTTTGTATAAGGACACAAGTCATATTGTATTAGGGCTCACCTTGATGATCTCATCTCAACGTGACCATCTGTACAGATCCTATTAACAAACAAGGTCACTTTCATAGGTACTAGGGGCAAAGACTTCAACATCTTTTAGAGAAACATAATTCAACTCCTCTCATTAACTTAATTCATAGGCCAGTGGGCCTCGGCCAAATGGTACATTATCAGTTGTTAAATGTGAAGTTTACTAGTTGCATTTCAGCTTTCATAAAAGCTACTTTTATTTTTATTTGTGCTTTGTCACATTTATACCTTAGCAATAAAAATTTAGCCCCAATGATGGCACTGTAATTTATTGTTCTTGTGCTTTCTAGGGCACTATAGCATTTAGTTGTATATGCAAAAGAATTATTTTGATTCTTAAACCCCAATATAATTACTGCTTTGGCTGGTTGGGGCATTGGAGTTTAACAATAATTACCAACAAGGTAACTACAATATTTATTTCCTTTAAAAAGGCATAAATGATACTTATTAGCAGAATGCCTCTAAATATATAAATATCCTCTTGGGAAAAGATGATAGTTTGCATCTATTGCGATAATATATAGATTCTCTGATAGCATCAATGTTCAGCTCTACTGTTTGAGAGGTTATAAATCACTGTCTAATGATCTCTTTCCACTCTACTTGATTTCTGCTTTAATAGTAAATTAACAAGTTGTGACTTCAAATAAATTCAGACTTAAGAAACCTAATGAAACTGGTATACAAGAAATACCATGACATGAGCAGCCTTAAGTACCACAGGTATTTTATAAACCACATCCAAATTCCTGCTGAGATGTTGTTGCCAGATTTCTACCTCCATCGAAGAAACCTTGCAGCTGCAAACCGGTGGCTCACACCTGTAATCCTAGCTGAGATCTAAGGATCGTGGTTCAAAGCCAGCCTGGGCAGAAAGGTCCCCATGAGATGCTTATCTACAATTATTTACTCAAAAACTGGAGGGGTGCTGTGGCTGAAGCCTTGAGCACAAAGAGGCTCAGGGACAACACCCAGGCCCTGAGTTCAAGCCCCAAAACCTCTAAAAAAAAAAAAGAAAGAAAGAAAAGAAAACAAAATACCTTCATAATACTTCACATAAACAATTGAACAAGGCCTTACTATTTTTTTTTTAGAAAATGCTGGACATTTTCTATCAGTTCAGTCTAGAATGACCGAAGACTTTGTGTAAAATATTTCAGTCACTTTAATTGCTATGCCTGTGCTACTAAGAAATAATCATGTCTGAGTAGCCATCTTCTTCCCTCAGTGCAATCCTCCAAAACAAAGGAAGTCTGCTTATTCTCCCAAAGTATGTTCTTTTGTCAGACTCTACTTTGATTCACTTAGGGAGATCTTGGTCTGTCATTCATTCATTCATTTGTTCTGGTTTATAGAGTGATCACTGTGAACCAAGTTCTGTTCTTGCTAGAGGAACTTCTAAGGGCATTTCTTTAGCATTGCCTTCTTGACCAACCATTAGGACTGGCCATTAGGAATTTAGCTGCAATAAGTTTCTTTGTCACTTCTGGCTTTTGAATAAAGTAGAAAATATTTTGGTACTATGCACATACTGAATACCAAGGAGAGTTTGTTGTAATTATTATTTTTAATTGTTAAATTTTAATTGAGAGAGTTCTCCAGATTTACTCTTTAATATCTTTGAGTGTTTCTAGAGGCTTAGCCCCAACATTATGGTTATCATTCATACTTACACGAATAGCTCTGGCACTATGGCGTCTCAATTGGGAAGCTAAGTTGGTTTTAGAAGCAATATGTGGTAATGTCCAATGTGATAAAGCACTGAATACAGAAAGTTAACTAAAGTATAGATGAAGTGTACAGATGGGGCCTGGATTGGGAGGAACTATGTAGAATGGAGGAAGAAGAAAATAGAAAGATGGGTGTCAAAACTAGGATCAAGACATGAACTTGGACCCAGAAATGCCAAAAATTTAGATGTGAGGGCATGAAGTCATAGTTGGGCTGGTATAAAGAAGCATCAAGTTGAGTCACATGAAGATACAATGCAGGCCACAAAGTTCTTCCTACCCTAACTCACAATGGACTTCAGAACACAATAACATGCAGCCAAGACTACAAGAAGCACAAGGGCCAGGTGGCAAGCAGAACATGTCTGCCTCTATATTGCTTATGGACCCCAACTTTCAAACGAACCTTCACCTAAATATTTTGAGTTATTTGTAAAGAAGCAAGATGGAGAGAACAATGATGGATTCTACTTGCATATTAATATTAAAATATTAGATACCCAAATTAGGCCTCTATAAACCTAGAACAGGACAGAGATTAAATGTGAAGCAAGCCTAAACAAAACTCTCAATTTCCTAGTTTCATTTTTGCTATTAAAATGTTATTTCATTTGCTCTTCTGTGTAATAGATACTTTAAAATATGTAAAATAAACATGACTTCTGGAACTGTAACCATAATTTTGTACTTAATAAAAGTATTTTTAAAATGTAAATATGACAGTTACTGATAATCACACCCATAATCCTAGCAACTCAGGAGGCTGAGATCTGAGGTCATAGTTCAAAACACAGCCAAGGTAGAAACTTCCATGTCACCCTTGTCTCCAACTAATCAGCAATAAGCCAGAAGCTAGCATGTAGTTCAAGTGGTAAAGCACCAACATTGAGTGAGAAAGTCAAGGAATAGAGGCCCTATGTTCAAGCCCACTGTAATCTTTTTAAATACTTAATATGGAGCTGGGCACTGGTGGCTCATGCCTAGCTATCAGGAGGCTGAGATCTGAGGATCATGATTTAAAGCCAGCCCAGGTGGGAAAGTCTGTGAGACTCTTATATCCAGTAAACTTTTTTTTGAAGCCAGAAATGGATCTGTGGCTCATGTAGTAGAGCACTATCTTTGAATACAAAAGCTCAGTGGCAGTGCCTAGGCCCTGGGTTCATGTGTTAGCACTGGCAACAACAACAACAAAATAATAATAATAATATATAGACTAGAACTTATTACATGCTTAGCAATCCTAAGAATATCTTTTTTAATTTCTTCACCTACACCTAAAATATTTGAAAATGGGATATGGAAAAATCTTTGTTTTCATAAACAATTATCGGACAATACAATAAAAATAAGAATATCTATGTCTCATATCTAAAAAAATTCTAGTTTAAAAATAAGAAAATTATCAGAAACAATCATATAAACTAATGTCAGTATATAGCATTATTCAAATAGTAATTTTTACTTGAATTGGAGTCCTATTTTCACTTTAAGAAAAAAAAATAATTGTTGCCAAAAGAAGACAATTATGGTTAGAGAACAGAAAATAAACATTTGAAAACAATTTGGTATATGTCTATGTCCTGAATTTATATGAGTCCTGGTATTTTGGAACTCCTAAGATGAATATGTAAGAAATGTGTATTTAATAAGCCTCTAGACCTAAAGATCAGCTTATAGAAATTTATGAACTATGCAACATTATAAAATTTTACGATAAGATTAGCTAAATACAGAATGTGGGTTAGATATCCAGAGTGAATGTATTTATTATAAGATTATTAAAGCATTGATCAACCAAATGAGTAGACTTCTGATACTAATTTGAGCAAAGTAATAGCTAAACAATTTTGCAGTAGTCAGAAAAACTTTAACACATAGAGCATTAAATGAGATTAAGAAACTTTTTCTTTCATTCTGTTTTGTATTATAGGGTTCTGTTTCTAAAAGTTTTTTTATTTATTAGACATATGTAACAAAATATTTTGAGGTAAACAAAGGACAAAGACATATTTTGTGCTGTGAATTACTCTTTTTCAGAGCAGCTTCTACATTTAAGCCTAGTTCTGATAATATGTATATATATATATATATATATATATAATATAATAATGAATCTTCATACCTATGCCAAGAAGGCTAAAAGAGAAATTACCTCATTCTTTTCTTTCCTCATGAGATCTTCCTCTAATTGACTGCATAGAGATAAGAGGGGCCTGGCTGAGGCCTGCTACCCAATTGACCAAGATTGATTGAACTGTTCTGGCTGAAAGTCAGCTGACCTCTTCCTCTCTGCCTTCTGCCTGTTCACTGACCCTTTGTACAGAATGAGTTCAGTGTCCTAGATAACATACACCAGATTAAAAACCCAGATGTGGAAGATGGCATTTTCCTATTGGTCAGGGCTCTGTGAACATAGTGTTCCAACAAACAAAGCAAAACAATAAAGCCCCCTTATGCAGGTAAGAAACATGTTGGAAGTGTTTGAATAAGTCTGAGAAATCATGGAAAATGCTGGCTTGAGAAATGTCCACTGAGAATCACCCATCAAGCCCTCATAGAAGCTTGAATTATTTAACGTAGCCCACTCCTGACTTCAAGAGAATTCTCCTCTCAGTTTCATCTATCACAAGATGAAGCCATTCATCCACACATTATAATCGCATATTTTCTATTCCCTCTGTTTCTAAGGCTATGTTTTTTTTCTTCTTAGGAAAAACAAAACAAAACAAAATCTCTGGGATAATATATCCACATTTTCTTTTCTTTTTCTACAAAACGGATTATGCATTTGGTTGCATATAAATTTGGAAAAAATATTTTCTGGGAGAGATATATTATAGAATCTAAAAATAATAGTCAGAGATTTCCTGCTTTAATGGTTTCTAAATTACAAAGGGAGTCATTTTGTAATAAGAGACTCAACCAAGACTCAAAGTCCTATTTTATGATTACTATCTTTCTAAATATTGGATCAAAGCTGTATTGGTATTATGTAGGAAGGACTTGGATATTCCACCATTGTTGTAGGATAGGTTCATTGGCAGCTCGTGGGATTTGCCACTCTGTTGGACATTGAAGTGGCCTAAGTCCCTAAACAGCATGCATAGTTTCTCTGTCTATAGACCTTTTGAAGTTTTACTATTATCTTTGTGGTATAAGGGACCAAGATAATATGGAAAGTAGAACAATTTTCTTCTTTAATGACCCTTCTACCTCTCTTCCCTTCTTACTCTACTCTCTCCTCAAATAATTTCATTCACACATAAAGATTTATCTACAACTACCAAGTCCCAATATGTACCTCCATATATTTTTTTATTGTTTCAACCTTACGTATCTGATAATCTACTGTTTATTTTAACCCAGATCTCTCAGGCAACCTAAACTAACTTCTGTAAAGGTGAAATTATCTCACTTACTCTAATCCCTTCTGTTCAGATATTTTCTATGACAGTACAATACTAAGGGCTAGACATGACAGACTGCAAGCTCTTCATCATGGCTGGTCTATAAAGTTGAATATAAATATGATAGGGAGAATTTGAGAAGAATGGACAGGGAGGCAGTAGGCAGAATCTAGGGAGTTTAAGTTTCTTGTTGGCATTTAGAAGCCATTGTCAGGATTTAAGCAGAAAAACCACAAAAACAGATCTGTCTTGTAGAAAGCTCTCTGTAGTGTGGAAAGTAAATGGAAGAAAGGGAAAAACTACAAGTAAGATACTCTTGCTGTGGTCCAGATGACAAAAAATGTCAGTCTGAACTACCAAGGTAGATAAATGCATGACAAAATGACAACAGAGTTGTTGTGGAGGAAGTGAGATTTTAACTTCCAGCCCTCTCTCACCCCAACTACAATAGAGTAGCTCTACTCTTTTTTCTTTTTCTTTTTTCAGAGCTGAAGACCAAACTCAGACCAAACTTGCCAGGCAAGTGCTCTTCCTCTGAGCTAAATCCCTAATTCCAGCTTAGCTTGTACATATGTTAAATTTGCACATGAGTTTTTCATTTGGAGAAACAATGCTACAGTCTGAAAAATTCCTGTTCTAGAATATAAAACACAACCCAGAGAACAGTCATTGATTTGAATTCTGACTTCAACTCTTCTCTCTCCAACTTGTACTGCACTTCAGCTCAGCCATTCATCAAGTATCTCTCTCTCTCTCTCTCTCTCTCTCTCACACACACACACACACACACACACACTGCACCTTTCTACTTGATTAGCCTATATCAGATCTCTTAGTCTCTTTCCTCGTTGCTTAGTGATCATCTCTTCCAAGAATACTTCTTTACATTGCTCACACCCTAAACTTCAATCATTGCCTAGTTACTCTAAGATCATAATCTTCACTGATTTTCTCACCCTACAATGGTATTTTCTCATGGTACAATGATATTCAACATTAATTGTATTTTTCATGCAATCCAATCACAAAATGCTTACCACATAGTGATTTCTCTTTTCAATATACTCATTTTTTTCTTATCCCCGCCCCCCAGAACAAAGCCAATGCCTTTGACCTTGATTTCAATGTCATCAGACAGAGATGAAGATGCCTCTCCCTCTCTCTCTCTCTCTCTCTCTCTCTCTCTCTCCTTCCTCCCTCCCTCCTTTCTCCTCTCTCTCTTTCACACACACACACACACACACACACACACACACACACACTTAACTGCCTTCATTATACTGGAACTATGATGACTTTATAGTCCATATCACAAGAGCAAGTGGGATCATTTCAGAATAAAATCTTTCCCATTCTTTCATGAATATATGTCCGAAACTTGCTCAAGAAAGATTCAAATTGTCTTATGTAATATTGTTGTGTACTGAAGTGTGTCATTCATCCCCTTAGAGTCTTACACTGAGAATGAGATTGTATTAGGGGATAGGCCTTTTAGGAAATAATTACAATTGGCTGAAGTCACAAAGTTAGGGACCCAATACAATAGTATTGGTGATCTCACAAGAAGAGGCAATACAATACACAGTTCTCTCTCTATGAGCATACACCTGCGAAAGGTCAGGCAAGCTCTTGGTAAGAAGGAAGCCATCTGTAAATCAGGAAATCTTGACTACATTGGTGCTCCTGTAAGAAAGTCATACCTCTGGAACTGAGAAAATGAATTTCTCTTGTCTAAGCCACCACTCTATGGTATCAAGTTTGGGGATGTATTAAGTTTGGGGCTATAGAAAGAGGTAAGACAAGGATTTCCACATTATTCAAAACCTTCGATGTGAGAGATATTTACTTCAAAAATAGCCATAGGGGTCAAATGCCATCAAAATTTCTGATCAGACAGTTCACAATCCACAGTCTACATAAATAACAATAGATACCTTTGGTAAGAAAAGACTAATTTTAGACATAAACACTCAAATTATAGCTAGTGAAAATAATTGAGAAAAAAGAGTCAGTTCTTGATTTTTTTTAAAAAAAGCATTTACTCAGAGGAATTTTATTTGAAAGTAACACAGCACTAATTAAAATTACTTCTTTGGAAATAAGCATTGGGAGAAAAAGAAAAATGAAACACGCCAGAAAGATCTCTTTTCTCCCTATGGGTCAACCAAATTTCTTATATAGCTGTAGGATATCTAGTGCAAAGTGTAGTAGAGTGCCCTTACCTGACCACAGAGAACAGAAGGAGCTATTATGATCAATCTGACAGGTAATGAACACCACATGTCAATTTATTGTCTCTTAGGCTGACCAGTTCCATTGTTGAACAGTTTGAGTCCTGGGTTTAATCAAAAGATGTTCAAAAACACAAAACAAAATAGATTTTTACAAGTTTCCTCTTAAATAATAATAATTAAATCATTATTACATTGTTGTAATTAATATTCTGTAGTTGTGAGAGCAAAAAAAAAGGGCCTGGCCAAGCAATTAAGGAAAAGACCTCCCTCACCACAATCTTGAGCAGTACGGATTCCAGCCCCTAGATATCACATCAATACAGCTTAGAGCCCTCGCGTGAGCCCAGTAGGGTCCTGGACATCACATCATTGCCCATTACCCCATGATGGGACTCCAGAGGTGTGGGTCTGGCCAGGCACTCAGTCAGAGGGCACTGTAGAGCCTCCGGTTGAGTCTGGGGACTGTACGACCCTTCGCTGTCCAATGATCTTGCGAATTACATAGCTTTCTCCTAGACACACCCTATTAATCCTTGCAGATGCACCCCAGGCAGTACCCTCTTTCGGGACCCCTCCTAATCTAGCAGAAGCCCTATTAACTTTGTCTTCAATAAATCTTTACTGTTTTTCCTTCTTCCTCTATGTCTCTGGACTCGCTCTTCCTGATAAAAAACAAAATACCAACCCAAGTGTTGCAATTTTTCAGTTTCAATTGCTACACCCCCACTATGTCTTTCAAACACCTTCAAATACTTAGTGTGATAATAGTCATCTTCAGGTTCAATAGCGCCTTTTCTTTCTTTTGTCTCTTGTTCAAACTCTTTCATGGACTCCTTTGTAATGTTATTTTTTCCCCAGTTTATTACTGAAGGGGTAAAGCTAAGTCCCTATCTTATCACTGTAATAAATGAGATTGTGAAAGTGATTAACAGCATTAGCAGAGGTCAGCCTTTAAAAAAATCATTTTGTTGTTGTTCTGGGGAAGCTGGTCAAAGACAGAAATGATCAAGTAGAGTGGTCTGGGCAGAAAGAACTCCTTGACTTCTCTTCTTTAGAAGTGCCAAAAAAAACCTTGAAGTAGAAATAAAAGGGTTAAATGCATTCACAACCTCTAAGAAGGTTAGAGATAGCAATAAGGAAGTTTCTTTAGACTTTCATCCTCTGTAGACAATGAAAGGTGTTTGTTCAGTGAACTTTTCCAAAAATCAACTTCCTTCCAAGCAGGAGGCTGAAGCACTCCTACACAATAGTCAGCACTTCCCACACAAACCATTGAGAAACTTTGATTTCCCGTGGACTATTTCAGAAGCTGGCAATTCCCTTACAGTGGAGAA
Source organism: Dipodomys ordii (assembly GCF_000151885.1). NCBI lineage: Eukaryota > Metazoa > Chordata > Mammalia > Rodentia > Heteromyidae > Dipodomys > Dipodomys ordii. Next base: position 16,123,315 of record NW_012267219.1, on the reverse strand, counting down.
AAGAAGTCGAAAGGAGGAGGGAACCACTGCATTCCTCTCTCCTGCAATCTATTTTTAACATTCCTGAGAAGGTTTTGAGCTAGTAATATAATGATCCTGGATTCAAAAACAACAACAAAAAAAGAGCCATGGGGAGGCAAAGGCCCAAGATTAGCTGACTTTTTAAGGGTACTGTTCCAATATCCCCTCAAATTCCCACAGTTTCATTATTGTGCATTTACCTTGAGGAAATTTTGGTACAAAGCAAATATGTAATGTGAATGAAGGAGCTTTCATTGTATTACCAGTATCATATTCTCAATAAGCCAGGTGTGGAGGCATGGACCTGTGGCCAGCCCTGGTCAAAACATGAAATTCTACCCAAGAAATAACTAAAGCAAAAAGGGCTGGCTCTCACAGACATGGAGAGACAAAAGGTCAAGAAATGTAGCAGCGATACTCAGTACTATGTGGAAAATGAACTATAGAATGTGTGGGTGGAGACCAGAGGGCAAAACACAGAGAGAGAGAACAAAGGAAGGGAGGACATTGTCCAAAAAGTAATATATTCATTATCTCACTTAAGAAACAGTACCTCTTCTGTATATCACCTATATATTTTTTAAAGGGGCTGGCTCAAGTGGTAGAGTACCTGCCTAGATATTGTAAGACCTTGAGTTCAAACCCCAGTCTTTCTGTCTCTCTGTCTCTCTGTCTCTGTCTCTCTCTCTCTCTCTCTCTCTCTCACACACACACACACCTTAGAACATTTACCTAAAGAGGATCTTAGAATATACTGCTCCTTTCTCTCATCTTTCAATCCTAATGAAGAGCAAGAAAATATATTCTTCAATGGCTCTCACACTGTATGAGGATCATGATTTTACCTGGTCATCTCAGGCTAAAAACTATCATTCCAGCTATGAGAAGCAACTTCATGAAATTACTCCAGATCCTGTAAATGGAGTTTACTTTACATGTCAAATATCAGCCTACTAGTATTGTTATGGCCACCAGCACGTCAGTGTACTGAGTACCCCACATAGTATAACAATGACATTCCTTCACTCTTGATGATAGTTACTAGATGTGTACATCTACACCAACATATGTAGGACACATGGGCTTCTATGAAAGACAGTTAATGCAATGCACTAATATGATTCCTTTCCCAATCACAAAGGTGTAAATACCCCTTCCGCCTCTTGCTAGAGCCTTTCCTCTTTCTAAAGAGGCCCCCTTCTATTTTTATGTCATTTAAAAATTCTAGATTCAGTATATGAAAAAAATGCAATATTTTTCTTCCTGTATCTGACTTATTTCACTTATTCACTTATTTCCCTTATTTCACTTACCATCCATCTTCCAGCAAATGACCTAATTTTATTTCTTCATTATGTCTGATAAAACCACTTTTCTTTAACCATTCATCAGATAGAAGACACCTATGCCAATTCCATAACTTGGGTGAAAAGTCAAGACCTACTGCAGTTGGAGAAAGAGAGTAGAAAAACAAATATTCTCTATTGGGAAAGGCAAGAAGTCAGCCTGAGGTCAGATGATTTCTGTTTTTCTACATTTGAAGAAGTAGAAGAATCTTTGAAATGCCACAGCCCCAATTTCTGTTTTTCTACATTTGAAGAAATAGAAGAATCTTTGAAATGCCACAGCCCCAAGCTCAGGAGACACATGCCTACATTCGAGGCTACACCTGTACAACAGAGAATGTCCCTCATGAGTACAACCTAACTATCAAGCAATGAGAAACAAGTGTTGGTAGTCGGTTGCTGTAATGGGAAAAGAACTTGGAAACAGATCTGTCTCAGGCATCAGTACAAAGGGAAGACTTAAAATGGAAGATGGGTAGATAGTGAAAAATTTTCCAACAAACCAGTCACCACTCTAAAGACAACAAATTTAAAACTGTGCTATGCCATAATAATGGTGAAACTACAACCAGCACAATTCTTTGTTAGATTGACTCAATCCTCCTCCATTTTAAAACCTAATCAAAAGAAAGTTGGGTACTTTCACAGATAATATTAACTGTTACTGTTTTGCATTATATGTTCAGTATTCAAACAAAATATACAATTCACAAATAAATAAGAAATTAAACATCTTGTCAAGTGACAAAGTGATTAAGAGAAACCAATCTTAGACATGACCAAGAGATTGTAGTTATCAAAAGAGTTTATAATATGACTAAAATGTTAAACTCAGTAGTGAACTAAGTAGACAACAATAAAAAACTAAGAAATTTCCATAGAAAGATGAAAACAATAAAACTGAGTCAAATGGGAATGGAAATGACAATTGTGGCAACAAAGATAAATATGCCTGGGTGTAATAGTAAGTATAGTTGAAGCAATTAAAGAAATAATGAATGAACTTAAAGTTAGGTCAACAGAAGTGACCCCAAAAGAAACATAAAGAGGAAGAAAAAGATAAAAGGGTAACAGAGAATCCAAAAATTATAGTATAATATTAAATGATTTCAAATTCATGCATTCAGAGTCTCTGATAAAGAAAAAAATTATGAGAACTACTAATGGTCAAAAAATTCTCAAAATTAACTAAAGACATCTAACATGGGTCCAAAAAAGTCATAGGATACCAAACAGAATAAGTATTTTTAAATGGCTATAACACTTCATTGGGACCACAAAACAAAAAGATAATAGAATTCTTGAAGGCAATCAGGAAACAGCAATATATTCCATGCAGAGGAACAAAAACTTAGTATCAGAAGTTACATAAATCAAAATACCATTGAATGACAATTTTTGTTGTTGTTTTGGTGGTAGAGGTGTTTGAACTCAAGGTCTTGTATTTGGTAGACAGATAGTCTGTAGTTTGAGGCACATTCCCAGCACTTTTGTGCATTACTTATTTTTCAGATAGTCACTTTTTTACTTGGGGTCAGCCTTATGATGCTCCTATTTACTTAGCATTTTCCATGCAGCTGAGATTATAGGAATGCACCCTTTGAATGACAATTTGAAGATGTTAAACACAAAACAACTATCAATCCAAAGTGTCTCTTTAGTGAAGATAATTCCCAAGATATAAGTGGAAGTACTTAGATAGAGAAGAATTGAGAATTTATTTCCAACAGTTAAAAATAATTAAGACTTTAATAGGACTTTCTGGCCGAGACTAGCTTTGAACCTCCATGCTCAGATCTCATCTGGTGGCATAAGTCACAAATTTAAAATCTCTCTAAGTCTGTCTATTTCCTAAAAAAATTTAAAAATCATATTAAATGAAATAAGCCAGAACTAAAGAAATATAGGTCCCATGGTTTCCCTTATTTGCAATAATTAGTATACATCTAGGATAATCTTATCAGATGAGCAGAAAAGCTCAAAAGCTATGTACATATGACCATATAAGATGATGCTAAATGAAATGAATCCCAAAACATGACACAAGAAGTTTTTCTTTGTCACTGTTGTTTTTAATGTACTATTTTTTTCTTTTTGTATGCTCTTCCCTCTATGGTATATCCCCTGTTATCACCATATTTCATTTTGGTACCTGCACCTTGTAGATACATTGATCTAATTTGGGTAGGGGAAGGGGAATAACAAAATGTTGAAATAGGGACATAGGATGACCCATTGCAACAATGATACTCACAAGACACTATTTTGGAAATGAACTTTACAATTTCTGGCAGGGGAGGAGTGGGGAAGGTGTGGGACGGAAGGGATGGTAGGAGAAAAACAAAGGAGGAGGTAACAATGTTCGACAAGAAATGTACTAATTAGCTTACTCATGTAACTGTAACCCCCCTGTACAGCATCATTACAATAAAATAAATTTTTTTAAATCTCTCTAGAAGAAAAAAAAAGAAAATTCTTTTAGTAGAACTAAATTCTTTTAGTAGAACTAAAAGAATAATGCCAGGAAGAATCTTAGATTTAGTCAAAGAAATACAGAGCTATAGAGGCCAAGTAAATGAAGTAAAAATATTCAATTACTTTTTTACTCATTTTTACTTACCCTAAAAGATAACTATCTAACGCAAAAATAGAAGCAATGAAATGTGTTTCTTATGCAAATGAAAAATGCATGAAAACAACTCAGCCATGTATTAAGACCAGCAAGGAATGGGAGTATACTATTACAGGATTCCTACACTTTACATAAAATATCGTAATATTATCTTCAGGTAAACTGTGATTAATTAAAGATATATATTTTAAGGCCTAGGGAAACCAATAAAAATAAAAGAGGAATAAAATAAGCCCATAGTGCATACAAAATAGAACTATAAAAACTATCTTTTAAAAAGGGTTGAAAAACAGAAACAATACACAAAGCATATGGAACAAATAGCTGTTAGCCGCATGACAGATTCTTATCCAACCATGCACTAATTATAAAATTAAAGAGAAGTGACCTAAACATATCAACCAAAATAAATGGTCAGATTAGATTTTTTTTTAAAGCAAGGCAGGCCTTACTATATGACTCATTTTAAATACAAGTACATGTGTGTGTTCATGTTAAAAGCAAAAGAATAATAAAACTAAAAATCATGAAAACATTCCAAGTAAACCTGAAGAGATGCTATTATGTAAAATAGATTTTAAACAAGGATATTTAAAGAGATATAATTAGGGTTATGATAAAGGAGTCAACACAAGAAGCTATTACTGTCTATGGTTAGTACCTAACCATAATGCTTTAAAATACATCAAATAAAGTGGATGGAAGCATAAAGAAAAATAGATAACACGAAATTACAGTTAAAACCTTCAATAATCCTCTCTCAGAAATTGATAGGACAAATATATATTTATATATATGTATATGTAGAGAGATAGCTAATATCATACTTAATAGTGGATGATTGAGTCCTTTTCCTTTCCAATTAAGAAAGAAGCCTGTCCACCTTCACTACTTCTACTCAACATCATTCTTGAGTCTTAGACAGTGTAATAAAGGCAAGAACGTGAAATGAAAATATGCACATTGTGCCAGGCACTGGTGGCTCATGCCTGTAATCCTAGCTACCCAGGAGGCTGGGATCTGAGGACCATGGTTTGAAACCAGCCCAGGTAGACAAATCTGAGATAAAAGTTGGAAGTGAGGCATTGTCCAAGTGATAGATGCCAGCCTTGAGTGGAAGAAACTAAAAAGGCAAGCCCAAGTTACCCCTACCCCTACCCCAAAAAAGAAATTACTGCTGAGTTATCTACCCTGTCCCAGACAACAATGTAGCAATTATGTCAAACCTGGCCCTAAGCAGCACCACATGACAATTACCAGTCAAACAATTGACATGTAAACTGAAATCTACATCACATCCCAGAGTAACAAAGCCAAGCTAAAATTGGTTGGGAATAAAGTCTTAATAATCTAATGCATTCTTCTTTACCCATCTGGTCAGTAAAATTCTCTTTGCTCTTCTACCTTTTCCAAATCTGTCTATCCTTCCAGGCCTGCTCTGCCTTACCTCAACCGATAGACCTCTTTCAGATACTTGCATCCACCATGAGTATTTATTTATGTTAATGAGTTCCTAGTCCACACATAATCCATACCACATTTCAATATTTAATCTGTGCTTCTTTAGGGTTATGAGTCATGGCTTGAATTTCCAAATTTGATTATTGTACGGCCCGATAATTATTATCTAGTCCTCCTGGTACAGAACTGAAAGTATGAAGGACCTCCCTCAACAGCTACCACAGGTGATTTTCTTGGCTAGCCATTGATATCCACACTCCACAGTAAACCTAAACTGAGGTGTCCATGTGGCTCTCCTTGAACACACAGCCAAAGCCACTCCTTTGAAAGCATCCAAGTTTTTCCCAAGAAGAGATGCTCAGAACTTGTATTGCAATGAAACCTCTTCATAGGAATCCATCACACTAAAATAATAGTAAAAAATAATGTCTATTCGGCACAATCATTTTTCCTACAAGCTCTAAATCCCCTAAATACACATTTATAGGACCCCAGTCTGAGACTGTGTTTGTTCTAGTTCAGAGTGGAGAATCAATCCATGGAAGGAACAATCTTAATAATAATGGGAAAACATCAGGTTAATTTTATGATAATCAATATCAGAGTTGGGTTAAGAAAGGTCCCTAACTCCTCAAGTCAAATGTCAGGAATCACAACTGCACTCTGTAGCTGTTATCCAGATGTTCACATGTGCAAATAAGGGTGACTGCATGGTGACAATTCTGCATTCAGATCTCCCTCATCCTCAACATTAGAACTTATGTTAGAACATCTTGTCATCAGATGAAAGTTCATAATTACAGCAACCTGTGCTGGGAGTCTGTTGTCTGAAATAGAATATGTGAATTCAAAACTCACTTTTCAACACCTGCCATTTCTCTTCTATACACATTTTGAATCTCTCTTTATAAAGGCCGGGCCTTCAGAAGTGCAGAAAGACCATGACCTGTGCTGATTCTCTTCATATAATGATTTTCAGGTGATCTCTCTTTTTTTCTCCTCATTTTATGGCATATTCTACCTTGAACTATTTTAAAAACCAATTCAGATATAGGGACACAAAAAGAATCACATAGTATGTGCCAGTACTGAGGATTTACGTCTGTCTTCCTAGCTACTCACAAGTCTAAGAAGTGGAGAATCATGATTAAAATCAACCCAGGCAGAGAAATCCATAAGACTCCATCTCCAACTAACAAGCAAAAGGAGGGTATGGAGGCATGACTCAAGGGGTATAGCTCCATTTGAGTGAGCACAGGCTTTGAGTTCAAACAAAAAAACAGCAAAATTAAAAATAAGTAAAAGAGAAAACGCCAATAAAATTATGCATAATTTATGCTGCCTATACATAAATGACTGAGGCTGTTTTATGTTCACTAAACAATGAAGACACTCTGTTACAATTTATTCACATAGTTCTACACCACATTTTTTTTCTTAGCAATTGCTTATGTCTTCCATGTGTTTTCATGGACATTATCTTAATGTGTGCTTTGCATCATTATATGCTCACCAAGGGGATAAAAATAGAGATTGGAATGAAGTGAACCAAAATGTGAACAGTGATTAACGCTGAGTGGCAAATGTACTGTGACATTTATTGTCTTCTCTTCTTTCTTTGTCGGGCAAATTAAAATGTGCTTCATAATTTCATGTCTCACAACTCAAATGTGCTGTATTTGTATTTGGCAAAAAAGGTTAATTTGAGAAATACTTTCATCTTTAATGTGTAAAGCTGAGTTCTTTCTAGGTAACAACGGTCCGTCCTATCATGAATCTTTCTGAGATTGTTTTATTTTGAGAAGATTCTGATCACTCCTTCTAGTGAGAATTAAGAGGAAGATGACATGTGGTCATTTGACTAAACACACACATACACACATACATGTGCAAACACACATAGATACAGCACACATGAACACATGCATGTATACATATATACATACATATATACATACAGCACAAATATATACACATGCACACAACTCATGCATAAATACACATGCATACATATGTATGCATATATGAGCTTATATACACCTTCACAGTCAAAGATAGAATTTTTGAAGGATTACAATTCAAACAATTCATTAACTTTCTTCCAACAAATAACATCAGCAGTCTCTTTTAATTTTTATAACTGCTACTTCTTTGCATTGACTTTAAAATTTCTCATCATTTTTCTTCTGCTTACTCTTTGATGACCAGAAAAATTATAATTCGGGCTGGGAAGGTGGCTCAGTGGCAGAGTGCTTACCTTGCATGCATGAGGCCGTGGGTTCGATTCCTCAGCACCACATAAGCAGGAAAAAAAAAGCCAGAAGTGGTGCTGTGGCTCAAGTGGTAGAGTGCTAATCTTGAGCTGAAGAGCTGAGGGACAGCGCCCAGGCCCAGAGTTCAGGCCCATGACTAGAACCCCCCAAAAAATTATAATTCTATCCCAAGTTCACATGGCCTAAATATGCTATTATAATATATTCATATTCTGAAAAGTTTAACAAAAGTAGACTTATTTTCCAATCTTTTAATAACCTCATGTGGAACTGGGAAAGAGAGAAAAAATGGTAGATAGATCTTATCATTTTCAAATTTTACCCAATGAAAGTACAAGAGAAAGAATAAAATTTTACCTAAGAAATACAAGATGGGAATGCCCACACTTTTTTTTACAAAGCTCAGAAATTATTATTCCAACAGCAGTGTACAAATTCTAGACTTTAAAAATATCTGAACTTTCATAATTGAGTTCATTCATACTTTGTGTTAATTTTACTCATATAGAAGTTATGACAGTGTTCTTCACCTTAAACCATAATGAAAGACAAAAAAAAGACATTGATTCACCCCTTTTATGCATGGACACACAAGATACAAAAATCTGAGACCCCTAAGGGCTACAAGGAGGAAAAAGACATTGATTGCATTAGCCCTCATGACCCTCAGTTTTGTCTGTGTCTTTTGCCTGTCTTGCAATTCAGTTTATTATTTCATTTATAATTTCTTTGCTAAGGGCAAAACCTGCAGCATTTTTAATATCATAGCAATCCCCTAGAGCCACTATTTGTGGTAATTATTTTTATTTCATGATGTCACTGCAGACATTTTTTTCTTCCATAGAACACTGAACTTTTGACAGTCCCTATGGCCGTAACAAATTTCCCAGGTGCTAAACACCATTCAACCAGTATTTTTGGCAGTCTAGAGAGGGACTTAAGTCTTCCTTTGTCATTTTTCTTAATGCTGCTTACAGGTTTTTTTGTTTTTTGTTTTTGTCAGAGATGAAAGTCTGTAGTGGTTGGTAGAAACAATAGTTTAAAATGCTTGCATAATCAGCACTATGATACGGTTAGAAGTCAATTATGAGAGAAGAAAATTAGTCACTTAACGGCATCTTTGGAGTATATATAGGAAATTGTGCCTGAGATATTAGCATTGTACTTCTAGATTTCAGGGACAAATTTGCTGTCTGTAATTCACAGTCAAAAGTAGTTTACAATAATTTTACTTGGCATATATATACATATATATATATGAATAAGTTTAAAGTGATCAACAATGCATATTTGTAGGATTCCAAATTAATTTGGGAAAACCCACACATATTTATTGGCTAGCTAAGTTTACATATGATAAATACATTAATTATGTATAGGCACAGATAATATTAATATTGTCTAGAAAAGAAGAAAATATTTAAAATCTTAAACTCCTAAGTTATTCTATGTATCTACCTCTTTCTGTAAAATTACTGATATGTGTTATATTAATATACTTAATATATGGTGTTCACAACACTCTAGGAAATTGTCATTATTAATATGTAGATTTTTTTGGTGGTACTGGGCTTTGAACTCAGGGCCTCTTGATTGTTAGGCTATTGCTCTGTCACTGAGACATGCCTCAGCCCCAATACTGACATTGCTTAAATTAATACATGGTTATTTAGTTACATTTGCAGGACTGGGGTTTAAACTCAGGGCCTTGTGCATACTAGGCAAGAGCTTTCCTACTTGAGCCACAACCCCAAGCCCAATATTTCCATTTGATAGAACTCAGTTTTTATAACCTCAAAAACCATATACCATTGGAGTGTAAATGCAATAGGAGACATTGTGCTTTTAGATACCTGTAGCTAGTATGCATACCTATGTGCTGAGCTCAACAAATATAATCTCTACTAGGGTTTTTTAGTCTAGCCTTAAGATTCAAGGAAGAAGAAATAGATTTAATTCATTTCTACCTAAGGTATAATCCAATATCTGTTTTGTAATAGTGACATTTGCAACAGAATCAAGGAGCTGAGAGTATTACCAGTGGCATTATCATTAGTAGGCCATTTCATGCTGTACTTTGTAAGGTCTGTGGTTGCACTGTATTGAGTATAATTCTGTGCTTGGTCCTCTAATCTCTTCATTAACTCTATTATCTATCACATGCCAGCCAGCAACTCTCTTCTCTTTTCTTTTCCTTTTTTATCCACCCCACTCAAGGCTAGTGCTCTGCCACTTTGAGCTATAGCACCACTTCTGGTTTTCTGGAAATTAACAGAAGAGAAGAGTCTCACAGACTTTCCTGTCTGGGCTGGCTTTGAACTGCAATCCTCAGATCTCAGCCTCCTGAGTAGCTAGTATTACAGATATGAGCCACCAGCAAATCTCTTTTCTTTAGCAAACTACAGTTGGTCTGTTACATACTTAACAGTTGGCTAGGGCTAAAGAATAGTCATCTACTTACCTTTGTACTGCATTATTTCTCTGTTATCTCAATTGTTACCAACAGTGTTTATAGCATTATCAGTTAACTGCTTCTAATGGCCACTCAGACTACAGTTCCAAATTCCCTTACAACTAAGTTCTGATTCACAAAATGTGAGTAGATAGGATGCATACAACACTTGTATTATGAGTTTTTAAAAAAGCAAAGAAACATTCCCTACATACTACTTTCTCCACTTCTGATGGTTAGACGGCGGGCATGATGATGGAAACTGCAGCAGCTGTGTTAGGCCACAAGCAGGTATGACAAACAGCAATGAAGGAGCTATGCATAGGTAGGTCCTCGAGGAAATGCAGCCTTTTAAACTCTGCTCATGCCTTAGACTTCTGTTGACAAATTTATGGAGAATGGCACTCAATGAACTTTGGTGTTTTCAAAAGCCATTGTTATACTGGGCCTAATTACAGGGTCAAACCCATATTCTAGTTAATGTAGCCACTGGCAACTTCTAGATTAGACAGGTGCTTGTCAGTCAACCTCAACGGGATTCTACTGAAGCTTCCTCATGAGAAAGCAACATTGTTGATGTGCCCTCCCCACATTGAGCGTCTGTGAAATTCAGTCACTTTGTCCACCCAATGTAGCAGCTACTCATCAGTGAGCCCAAATGAGAAGGAAGCATCTGGGCACTGGCTGGCTGTTTGGCCTACAATGGTAGAAATGGCGGCCCCAGGATTTCATGAAGAGACAGAACAAAATCCAATGAGTATGGAAAGGTCAGGCCTTCCTTTGACATGCTGCTTCAAAAGTGGTATGGGGCCTTTTAGTAATACTTAAATAATGTTGTCACACTGGTTTTCATCCTGAGGTTCGTGCCACACTTCCTAAATAGAAGGAGAAATAAAAGGTAACAGCTGTGTCGCAGTTTACAATATCTGTCCCACTTTTGTTATTGATAAAATTGCAGCTGAGATCACTTTTTTATCACATTGAACAAATGTTCCAAAAGTGAGCTTCTTTTTCTTCCAACTGAACATAATCTCTATGTCAGATACTAAAGCTAACAAAGTCAAATGCAATTTAGTTATAAAAATCATCCTATCTTTGCTCAGTTGACCATTCCCATGTGCTTAAGATAAAAGGGTAAGAAAATGAGCAGCTTTGCTAAACATTTTGGTATGTGGAGAAACCATTACAACACTGAACTATGCTATGGAACTGCGATCACATTCACATCAGAGTGAAACCCACAGACTGTAGTAAATTACTATGCATGTCAGAGCCTTCACTTGACCCCAAGGTGTTTTCTGCACCCAAATCTCTGCTTTCTTTGTAGTGAAAAAACAGCCCTGGAATCTTTTCCCATCTATGGCTTATTTCCATAGCTATTTCTTCATTGTAGCAAGCATAGAAAGGTTTGGTGTTGCAGGAACCAAGATTGAGTCATTAATAATCACAAACACTAAGCTTGTTAGCAATATTAACTTTCCATATCTGTTCAGAATACTAGAAAATTTTAAATACAGTTGAAACCTTTAAAAGAAAACACATGTACATGATATATCAGAGTCATCTTCTTAAAACATATCAATTTCCTCCCATAATATTAGAAAGACAAGAGATCTGATAACTCCTTCCCTCAGTTCTGATATTTATCAAGATGAGAATCTCTTTAGAATATGAAGATGACCAAAAGCTCAGCTGCCAAAAATGATCGCTTTAAAGTCTTTGTAACATTAGCCTGAGGCAGCCTACAAGATGAGCAAGAAGATTAATCACAGACCTTTGAACACAACAAAGCAAACCACAGCCAAATGGATAACATTTCACAAAGAACTTGCAATCTTTGGACACTGGGGTTTCTTCTACCACATACATTCTAAAATGGCTATAAATTCCATTAGCACTAAATACCCACTGAGTTCTAAGCCAAGAGAAGACATGAAATATTATCTATTCAGTATCAAGTCAGCCAATTCAGTGTGCTTCTACTACTATTTACAGAGTACTTTGTATATGCCAGGCATTAGGGTAAATGATAAGGATATAGCAGGGAATAATTCATAATTCCTATGGCCTATATGTATATGATGTGATTTCAGACCATGAAATGAATCATTTCAATGTGTAGAGTACTGTAGTAAGCACATGTACATGCACACATGTAGCAAAAAGTGCCTGGGTTGAAATTCAATCTCCATCATATATAATACGTTATTTAAATTCCCAGTGCCTCTATTTCCTCATCTATAAACTGGAAACAATACCTGTTCCTGATTTATAGGACTATTTTGACGACTAAACTAGGAAATGGAATGAAATCATTTCAAGAAAAGCTTGATATAAAGTTTTCACTGAGTGATGACAATTTTTATTGTAATTGCAGAATTATTTGAAAGCACAAAAGTACGAAGCTTTGCCACATGGTAATGTTATAGACATCCTTCTTGGGGATAAGGTGCTGTGCAAAGAAGAGGGAGGTTCTAGCAGAGAAAATAATAATAAGAGTGACACCAAAGTGAAACCAAAAGACAAATCTTCCTTAGTCTTGCCAAGATGGAAAGTACATGAATAGCTGCAGAAGTGCAGTCTAACCATTTGCTCCTGTGGACACTGAACTACGAATGACAGACTCAACTTCAACCTGGGTCTTGTTGTCACAGAAGAGACTAGAGTAGAAGCAAATGCAGACTGGGGAATAGCACAAGCAATGGGACTCCAGTGAAACTTCTTACACAGAGTGTGTGATTTGATTTCCCTTCATAAAAGATCACACTTCCTCTAGGAAGAGAAGGGATAAGAGGGGGGAACAAGAGTAGTTACTCCGACACCACTCAGCAGACATTTGTGGAACTTCAAGAAAAAGAAAAACAACCTAAACTAATGACAGTGTGCACAGAACTATGAAGCAAGAGGTAGATTGCAAAGGTATTTTAAATGCAAATTCTCTAAATATGATGTTTGAGTTGTATCAAATATGGGAAAGGGAGATATTGAAATATCAAGCCTAGGATTTATAGTTGAGAAACTAAGGATATGACATGTTTATTTGGGAAACAAAAAGAACTAGCAGAAGAATACATCTGGTGGAGAAGGTCATTTGTTCTGAATTGAGTCGTTTAATTGGAGTTGTGGAAGGATATCTGAATAGAGGCCTCAAATGAGTCCTTGGATGGATGTATATGAGGCTATTGAGGAAGAATGCTGGATGGGAGACAAGCTTAACCATTTACATAGAACACTGGAAAGGAATGTAATTGCCTGAGGATGGTCCTAGTCATAAGGAAGTTCAGCACTTGCAGGTCTGAGAGCAGGAGAAAGCACAAGGAAAGTGAGAAGTAACTTGAGGAAAAATAAGGCATTTTAATTTTGTGGAAGACAAGAGTAAACATGTTTTATGCTGGGAGTGTTGGTTCACACTTACAATTCCAGCACTCGGGAAGAACTTGAGTTTAAAGCTAGCCTGGTATGAGATCCTGTCTCAAAAGAAAAAGAAAACTAAAAAACAGAAAGAAGAAAAACATATGCATCAAGAAGGAGGAGATAATAACATAGTCAGAGCTAAAGAGAGTTGGAGTGGGTGGGAACTGAATATTGTCCTTTGAAGTCTTTAGATCCTTGATGTTCCTAACAAGAGCCTATCAGTGAAAGTGGTGTGGGTGCGAGCAGATTGTGCAGAAATGAAAAGTCAACAGGAGATGAGGAAGTTTGGCTTTGAAGTGGAGGAGCCTGCTGGGGTAACAGCTGCCAGGTCTTAGAGGGCCCCAAGAGGACTTGGGTGATTTTTCCTAAGATAGGTTCACTGATAAGTAGCTACTACAGTGAGTGGACAAAATGACTGAATTTCACCAAAAGTTTGAAGTTTTTCCTAAGATAGGAAAAATAACCACATGTTCAAATGTCTGAGTTCAATGAGTGGGTAGCAAATGTACAAATCTTCTTGACTTCCAACACATAGTTCACACTATTTCTGCTTCTGAGAAACGCTTCTGGATAGTCTAAGTCAGGTATCTACAAAGCAATATTAGACCTTTATTAAGCCAATTTGAACCATTAAAGCTTTGGTTTACTTGTTTCACTCACTAAAATAGTATACACTTAAGTGTAAAAATTGCCTACCTAGTATGGCGATCAATCCACTAGACAAACAATAAGGTCTACCTAGCCTATGAGTAAAATTGGCTTTATTTATTTGTTAAATTCAAATGTCCAGCCAGGTACCAGTAGATATCTGTAAGCTTAGCTACTCGGGAGGCTGAGATCTAAGGATCATGGTTCAAAGCCAATCCTGGACAACAAAATACGTAAGATTTTTCTCTCCAATTAGCCACCAACAAGAGAAGTGGAGGTGTGATTCAAGTAGGAGAGTACCAACCAGCCTTGGGCGAAAAAGCTAAAAAACAAGGCCAACCCCAGAGTTAAAACCTGAATACAGGCACACAGGAAAAATTTAAATGTTCAGATTTTCCTATGATTAAAATTTGACCAGAGTCAAAGACTGATTTTTTTAAAGACCTAATAATGACAATTCCATCTATGACACAAACTCAACTGACTCAAGTATATTAGACCAGGTAAACCTATTCAGATTCCCTTTTTAAGTTTTCTATAAATACTGTATTTTATGTATTTTGCACACTACTGAGTTAACAAGGTTCAAAAATATTAATTGATCCTTATTTCATTTCCAAGAAAGCTTGCATATTCACAACATAGAGGTTGCCATGAAGTATTGGGGTAAACCCCGAATGTTAACAAAACCACTTAGGTCACCCGTTAGTGTGACAAAGACAGCTCATACAAAATAGCAGGTAAGTTCATCACAGAGAATAAGGCCAATCCTTGGCTGCTTGAAACAAATGTCTCAGTCCTCCCCACGATGTGCATTCTACTTTAGCCTGATTAAATTGCCAGACTGAGATTGTAATTGTTTAAATTTGTTGGCACTGGAAACTGATAATAAAGTTAACCAGCTTTCAGGAATGTCTCTGATTGGCAAGAGTAAGTGTAGAGCAGCACAGGAAAGAAAAAACACAGCATTTTTTAGCTGGAAAAAATTTTAGAAGGTGAGTAATCTATTGTTCTCGATGGTAAACGTTTGCAGGACATTTTCATTTTCTGCAAAATGCAGTCGTTTTATTTTGTGGCTGTTGTTCCTGCTGGCTCAGGCCAAAAGTTTACAGAAACGGCTAGTACCCAATGACTGTGCTGACTTTCAATCCTTCTGAACTCGAGAAACCTACCAAAGGATACCATCAGATAAACCTCACGCCATTTAAATCTGTGGCAAAGGTCATGGCTTCACCCACGACTGTGTCTTCAGGAATGAAATAGTTCCTAAAAATAACAAAATTGGAGGGAATATTTCAAGCAATGAATTTAGAGACAATACTTGATTTAAAACACAGGCCTATTGCATACATAAATGGACAATTTAAATGATTGCTCCCCTGTACACTATTTGAAGATTTAAAAATTGAATTTAAAAAATATGAACCTTACCATTAGGAGAATAATACTTCTAGATTTGAGGTGGAAGAAACTTCTTCTCTCAGCTATTTTGACACAGTTGAAAGCCTAAAGGAAGCTGAGAGTTGAGCCTTTATCTCAAGCTGTTAGATAATACATTGTGCTGGACTACTGCATTTACAATTTGTGTAACTTCTGGGCAAAATGGCCACTTGGGAGCACATTAGTCCATTCCAACTGACCAATGGAATACTCAAGTTGGACATGCTGCTCTAGATCTGAACACCAGAAGAGAAGACATCTCTCCAGCCCAGAAATATGAAAGCATGAAAAAGTCCTGTAAGAATCAAAATCCTAAGACAATACATAACTTGCATTAATCCATGTTAGCCAGAGGGAGCATCCAGAGTCAAAATAAATTGGTTTCTTCTTTTCCGCCAATCAAGACTAATAGCATAAGACCTAGAAGCCAACACTGGAAGATTCCATAGTTTGTATCTAGAACAAATAGAACTGAAGCAAGCAAGGAGTAGGCACATGGAATGTGGAAACAACCAATAATATAATGTAGTCTCTTTGTTATGAGGATCCCCAAACAGAACCAGCTCCTTTCTGGATCTGAGTTCTCCCATGTGAGAATTTTTTCATTGATTTTGTGGTTGCTTCTTTCCTACTTCCTTCCATCTCGACTTACAGAACCTCAGTGAAACATTTGCAGAGAACAGCAAGTGTTCCAATTTCCAACAGAACCCACTCAACTCCTACAAAGGTTGGCAAGCATAGGCAACCTTCTGGATATAAAAGAAAATTGAAAATCATGAGACTTTAACTTTTGGAAGTGAAACTGAAGGAAAAATACTTAAAGACTTATCCATTGACTCAACCAGGATTGTTTTGGCAGTTATCATGTGCCATGAACCGTGCCAGGTTACAAAGAGAAAGCAAAAGCATTTTATCCTTTTCTTCTGCTTTTGAATAAGAACTTTGCTGCCTCTAATACTAACTTGTTACTCCAGAATTAAGTAAACCTTTAGAAAATATTGAATAATCCATGCATCACCAAGACTTAATGAACAACTGAGTTGATAATGTAGAAGGAACAGATCTACTACTAAAAATTAATGGAGGCCTGGTACTGGTGGCTCACCCTGTAATCCTAGCTACTCAGGAGGTTGAGATCTGAGGATCATGGTTCAAAGCCAGCCAGGCAGGAAACTCTACAAGATTCTTATCTCCAATAAACCACTAGAAAACTGGAAGTGGCACTGTGGCTCAAGTGGTACAGTACTGGCCTTGAGCTGAAGAGTGCAGGGACAGTGCCCAAGCCCAGAGTTCAAGCCCCACGACCAACAACAACAACAACAACAAAATGGAGAATGAAAGCATGATTACCAGCCTAAAGCCTCAACAACAGCAGTTAAGGAAAAGAAAAATCATTACCTATGGTATAAATTTGAAATGTCTCTTAGAACTCTCATGAAATGCCTCAAGATTTAAACTATGAGAGAAAATAGAGAAAGAGAAAAACAGAGAGAAAAGACGTAAAAGGAGGGAAGAGTGTGGTACTTCAACCTGTAAGAGGAAAAAAGAGTAATAATCAAAATAACGATAAAAGAGGAGAACACCTGACTTCTTTGTGGCAACAGTTGTTTCTAGTGTGTATGGGAATAGTCTATACAAAACAATGCTGAATATTAAGACTGCCTGATCACAAGACTTTCTATAGAACTACAGTATTCAAGACATTGTGGTACTGGTGCAAAGTTAGAAAAAAAATAATGCATTGGCAAGTATGTGTCCAGAATTACACACACTTCTAGGCTGCATTTAAAGGCAGAAATGTTGTCTTTCCAAAAACCTTATTTTCAATTAAACACTAAAAAAAGCCAAAAATGGAGCTATGGCTTAAGTGGTAGTGCACTAGCCTTGAGCATAAAAGCTCAGGAATAGAGACCATGCCCTGAATTCAAGCCCCTGTCATACACACACACACACACACACACACACACACACACACACACACACACACTTTAAATATATTTTTACATTGTGGAGTAGGTATTTCAGCTAATTAGTATATCATTTAGCATGTTGGGAACACAACAGTAACATTTGTGTTAAGAATATTAAAAATCTACTCCCTTATAAATTTTCAATTATGCGAAACATCTCTTATTAACTCTATCATCATGTCATACAATAGATCTTCTGGATTTCTTCCTTCTAACTGAAATCTATATACTTTAACCAAACTCTTCTCAATCTTCTTCTCCATCGTTTCTAGTGAAAACCATTCTCTATTTTTTTAAGCTTAAATTTTTAGATTTCATATGTAGTTGAAATCATGCAGGTTTTATCTTTCTGCGTCTGGCTTATTCCACTTTTCATAATACCCTCCAGATTTATCTATGACATTGCAAATGACATAATATCATTTTTAGAATGAACAAAAATATTGTACAGTGTATATATACATATTTTATTTATCCACTTATCTATTGATTGACACTTAGGTTGATCCTTGGATGTTGTAAATAATGCTGCAATTACCATGGGAGTATACAAATGTCTTTAACATGCTGACATCCTTTCTTTTGAATATATTCCCAGAAGTGGACTTGCTGGATCCTACAACAGTTCTGATTTTATTTTATTTTTGTTTCTCACAAAAGATGTACTAATTTACATTCAAATATCAGTAGGCAGCTGTTCCCTTCTATTTACATCCTCACACTTGTTATCTCTGGGTTGTTTGATAATAGCTACCCTAACAAGTGGGAGTAATATCTCATATACTTTTGATTTTCATTGTTTTGAGGATTAGCCAAGTTGGGTACTTTCCATATAGTCATTTTATTTTGACAATGTCTCTTTTAAATTGGGTTATGCATTTTCTTGCTTGATTTGCTTGAGTTCTTTTACATATTTTTGTACAATTCATAAATATTTTCTCTCATTCAGTAGATTCTCTCTTCACTCTTCTGTTTCCTTTGCTTTATAGGAACTTTTTTAGTTCCCTGTTGGTCTACAGGTTGGATTTCAGGGCCATCAAGAGACTTCTATAAATGAAAGGATGGATGCAACAACAGACATTTCTGTTTGTCTTCAACAAACAGAAATAACTGGATATTCATATAGAACAGAAACAAGAAATTAAGGTTTAGTTCCTTGAAAATATATTTTGGTCACATATGGCGTAGAATTTGGGGATTTTACAAAGTGTATTATTTTTGAAATATGAGAGTAAACCCTATTATTATGAATAATAATAGAAATCAGCTGCTTGTAAGGGAATAAAAATGTGGAAGTTTTCTTTACTGCTGTCTTCAGTTTAAGTCCCCTAACAGTCTTAGCAGAGTGCTACAATTTAGGAACAGTCTAGTGATTGTTTTCTTTTTTCAAGTGTTTGGCTCACATAGCTCAAGAGAGGAGATTGTAAAGAATAATATAACACTTGGAAATAAAGTGGATTGGTCAAAGGATCTTGAAAAATGTCACAATATCCTCAGACCAGCTGGACTTCTAGAAGCTCTTTATTTAGACTTAGACACTGATGTTAGCACTGAAAGTTAGAAAGCATTTAGAAAAAGAGTCATTCGTCCTGATTCCTGAAATTTATTTAATAAGTAAGACTCGGTGAGTCTGCCTGGAGCAAAGCACTGAAAATACTTTACCTGATTATAGTCCTATTTCTTTTCACTTGTATTCTTTTCAAAATGCATGGTGGTACATACTAGAGTGTGTGATCCATTGAAAAGTTGTCAATACCATTGGTCTTAGCCTACTCATACATGCAGAGAATAATTGTATACCTATGCTACTTATATGGAAGGATCATGAAGCGTGCACTACAGACTAGCATATGGTAGCCTCAAACAGGCTGGGATAAACTGCCAACATGGCACAGGTTTTCCTTCCCTGTTATCCATGCTTCTTCCCAATTTCAATTCACAGTTTCTATCAAAATATACATTCTTCCACCATTGCTTGTGAGCTGATATTAGACTAGCTCTGGTCATGAAAGAAGTCTGTTAGCTCTGACCTAAGCTTCAAGAGATCCTGACAGTCTTCTTTCTGTCTTTTAAATCAGGACAGAGGGGGCTGGGAAGGTGGCTCAGTGGTAGAGCGCTTGCCTTGCATGCTCAAGACCCTGGGTTCGATTCCTCAGCACCACATAAGCAAACAGAAAAAGGCCGGAAGTGGCGCTGTGGCTCAAGTGGTAGAGCACTAGCCTTGAGCTGAAGAGCTGAGGGACAGCGCCCAGGCCCAGAGTTCAGGCCCCACGACCGGACCCAAAAAAAAAAAAAAAATCAGGACAGAGCAGTTCCAGACAAGACCATCCAGGCCCAGATGACACTCAGTCAATTACATGATGGGGAACAGATTTGCAGAGCTGCCCAGTCACAAGCTGACTAAATGGTGATTATCTTACATGGGTACCTATTGGGGTAGAATTTGAAATGCCAGTCACTAGACAATTGATGTGCTTTTTACTGATGGCAGTGAGAGATACAAAGATGTCAGAAAAATGTTTTCATTGTCCTATCTACAGAAGAGAAAGGTTCATTTGATAAATTATGAACATATATATATGTGCATGCATGTATGTATATATGTATATATACATATATGTATCCTAAAAGTTCTTTCAAAGTTAGATAAGTCACTATTATGAAGGCTAAAATTTTTTATCAATTATGAACATTCTCATATGATTTTGTTGTATATTTCCTTATATAGTACATACTCATATTGCTGAGGAAAGTTAATGTTACAAAGGTTCTTCCATATAGCAAAACTCTCTCCAAACATGTTGATCATTGCTAATTTGTTAAAGACATCTTTTGAGAAATATATTTATTGTCTTGAAAAATAAACCCTTATTTATCACTGGACAGAAGCCAAGAACTTTCTGCACTCTCTATAGCTACCTCCCTGAAAGTAGTCTGCTACCTTCTTTGAGCCATTGCTGTGAGATAAAAGGAAACTTACGTCTTGTTTATGTTTAATTAATTAATGACGGCCATGAAGTAGACACCGATGTGAATATCAGAAACGAAAGACTATGATTTGTCCCTTCACCAACTGACATTTTTTCTAAAACTCAAATACCAGAATAAACTCATCGAATAGGAGTTTTTGTTTGTTTTGTTTCGTTTTGTTGGTCATGAGGCTTGAACTCTGGGCCTGGGTGCTGTCCCTGAGCTCTTCAGCTCAAAGAGAACGCTCTACCACTTGAGCCACACACCACTTCCAGTTTTCTACTGGTTTCTTTGAGATAAGAGTTTCATGGACTCTCCTGCCCGGGCAGGCTTTGAACCATGATCCTCAGATCTCAGCCTCCTGGATAGTTAGGATTAC
Organism: Dipodomys ordii; assembly: GCF_000151885.1. NCBI lineage: Eukaryota > Metazoa > Chordata > Mammalia > Rodentia > Heteromyidae > Dipodomys > Dipodomys ordii. Next base: position 16,102,309 of record NW_012267219.1, on the reverse strand, counting down.
ATGAATGAGCCACCGGTGCCTGGCAGAAGGCAGTTCTTGTTCATACCACAAAAGGCCTAATCATCACATGGCTGTCATCCACAGAGATAGCAGCTATGCTACGGAACTAAACAGAATAACTCTGTAATCCTTATTTCCTAAGCATGACCAAGTATGGTCTCCAAATCAGTCTTTCTGTGACTCTAGCTGCATCCTGCAGCACCTGTAAAATTTCTCCTAGGTGATCTTGGAAATTCCTTGGTAGGTATCACACAGGTCCATGGACCAGTCCTCTTTGAAACTATAGGACAGATGACATTTTCTTTCTTTCCTGTTTCAGCTGATTCTATGTAATTAGATTCCTTATTACTGTCCCAAAGCAACAGCCAAACATAACACCACTGCTAGGAAACAGCCATGCCAAGGCTCACTTTGCAGGTGGCATCATGGTGCCTACTCTGAGAGACTCACATCCACCTCTGTTAAAGCTCCTAGGACCAAAGATGTTGACACTTTGTTCTCCATGAATTACAGAGATGGTGTCATGATAACTATTAATTCTGCGGTATGCTTTGTGGGGGAGGAGGTGGGTATCTCTGAGAGGTCTAGTAGGCATCATATAATCCATAGGAAAGAATCTGAGCTATTTCATGCAATTACAGACCTTAGAAGTCACCTTGTTAAGTCTCCCATGTAGTTCTCCCCAGCCACATCCTGCTGCCCTTAGAAAAATGTCAATAATCCAATTATCTCCTCTGGGGATAAATGCCCCTCCCTCAAAGCGCCTGAACATCTCCTGGAATGGAAGCGAAATTATAGATGAAAACTTAAATATGCACTTTTCCAGATTAGTAATAAAGTGCCTATAATTTCTTTGAAGCTGTGAGACAAACAGATATTTTCACCCCAAAAGAAAGCACAGTAAATAAGCTTATATGTGGTTACTAATATCTTTACTTTTTCTGATCAGTTAAACATGCCAATTTATCAAGAGTAGCAATGGGATGAGCACTGTTTATGACAGAACAGATTAGCAGTGACAAAATGGTACCTAGGGAGGAAATGGATCTGAAGTGGAGCAGACAAATTGAGATCAGCTCTAAGACCTGTCTGGGGATGTGGGAGGTGTCCAGACATGAGCAATGGAACAGACTGCCACGATTAAGATAACACTGCAGTGACCTCAGCTGAGGCCAGCCCTCAAGAGCTATCCCTGAACCTAGTTTTACAAAGGTCATTTGGGCTGGGAATGTAGCTTAGTGGTAGAGTGCTTGTCTAACATGCATGAAACCCTGTGTTCAATTCCTCAGTACTACATAAGTGGTAGAAGCCTTGAGCAAAAGAAGCTCAGGGACAGTGTGTAGATTCTGAGTTCAAGCCCCTGGCTTGGCAAAATTAAGATAAAAATAAAAGGCAACTTACTTCTTTTTTTTTTTTAGGTTTCTTTTTTTTTTGTGAACATACTGTACAGAGGGGTTACAATTACATGGGCAGGATAATGCGTACATGTCTTACCAAGCATTTCAGCCTCCTCCTTTGGTTTACCCTTCACATCCCTTCCCAGCCTCCCCCCTCCCCCCCAATCCCAACCCTTCTCCTTCCCCCCCCCCCACCAATGTTGTAAAGCTCGTTTTGGACATGACAACTTGTACTTCTCGTTGTTGCATCAGGTCCACCTGTATCCTTAAACAACTGTTTTTTCCCCATCTCCTCCACAAGTTATACTGACATCAAATATAGTGAAAGCAGGGGTTATACTGTGGGGGAGGGACATACAAAGCAACAAAGAGATAATCTTATAAATGCGTTAGAAACACATGCATGAAAGAAAAAAACATTAAAATACATATCTAAGGGTTCATTTTCCTGACATCACATTATCTGACCTTTTCAGCTTGACTCATACATATACTAGATATTGCAAATAAGGGAAACCATGGGACCTATGTTTCTTTGGGCCTGGCTTACTTCACTTAATATAATTTTTTCAAGGCAACTTATTTCTAAGTGCTGACATCTCATGCCTATAATCTTAGCTACTATTTTGAAGGTTGAGATCTGAGGATCGCAGTTTGAAGCCAGACCAGGGAAGGAAAGTCTACGAGACTCTTTTTTAAAATTATTTTTTAATTTTTTATTGTAAAGGTGATGTACAGAGGGGTTGTAGTTATGTCAGGTAATGAGTACCTTTCTTTTTGAAGTATCATTTCTTTCCTAGTTTATTCCCAGTTTTTCCCCCTCCTGAGCTTCCTCCCCCACAAGTGGTATAGTTCATATTCAACCCAGTGTCTAGTGAATGTCACAGCTGCATTTGTTCACCCTTTGTCCCACCATGAGACTCTTATCTCCAATACACCACTCAGAAAAAGCTGGAAGTAGTGCGGCAGAGCACTAGTCCTGAACTAAAGAAAGTCAGGGACAGCACCCAGGCCCTGAGCTCAAGCTCCAGGACTGGTACCAAAAAAAGAAAAAAAGTCAACTTACCCAGTCTGTCTCTTCTTCCCTTCACACTGATCCTCTATCATCATTTTCTAGCATGCTGCAGACATCATCTTGCAGTCCCAGAGCAGACACTGCTTCTCAGCAGTGGCCTTGGACACCTGACAGACAGGAAAGAAAATATACTTATCAGAGCAGCATCTCTATCTGTCAGACAGTGAAAGAGTCCAGAATTTTGAGGCCAGACTCAGGACATTATTACACCAAGGGCAGAGAGGAATGAAAGCAATGATTACCTCCTTAAAGGTAGACATCAGATAGTATTTTGCCCTGTCCTACCCTCTCCTCAGCCTCTCCTTAGCGTCTTTCAGGCATCCCGGACAATGCTGAAACTTAGGGTAGATACAACTTACTCTCATTATCATCTTCTTCTATGACAGGCCGTAAAATACTTGATAGCAGCTATCACACCCCCTCTGTCTTTTTTCCTCTGGGCTGAATTCCCCTTGATTTTTCAATTAGAAATTAAATATGCCTGAATAGAGCTATTTGAACAATATTCCCAGCAGCCTCACTGAAGCAAGGAACCCCATCTGCAACCAACAGTGTAATCATTAAATAAGGAAATCCCTTTGATACTGTCTACAAGACAGCCATCAACATTGTGAGCCCTGCTAAACAAAGCTAGCAGCATTCGTGTGATTAGAGTTATTCAAAATTAAAAAGCTGTATCCAAGTGAAAAGGACAAAAAAAAAGATTGCTTTGTTTTGTAAGGTGCCTGGTATTGTTCGTTGGTCCTAGTCTTATCATCCAAGAGCTTTGTGTGTTCTCAGAGCACAGAGCTACCAGTATTTTATATCCCTTATCCCACCAAAAATGGTGCCCATTCAAGGCCATACAGCTGGCACTTGGAATATATGTTTGCGAATTGAATGAATGCTTAGTCTGTAGTCTGTCACTTTTAAAGCTAAAGGATAGAGCTAAATCCAATAGTGAGATATATAGTCAAAGCTAAGGAAACCACATGCGGAGAGCTAGAACTCCTCTATAGAAGTGTTTTATGTACAACAACCCAATTCAGATTTCCACATCGTCCTAATTGAATTATACTCTCATTTGACAAAGATGAGATTGAAGACCTGAAAATGTACACTTAAGCCCAGAGTTTGGTGTGTCATTTTCTCAAACAATCAAAGTGATGAACAGAGATTTTTACCGAAATATAACATGTAGCCTTATTCAAAGTAAATAAGAAAATGTTAAAATAAATTCAAATGTAGTCATAAATTAACTTAGCCATTTAGCTTTATTATTCATCAAATAGTTAATACCTGCTATATGTAAGAAAACTACTCTGAACCCTTGATTAGCCATTCAGGGTCACAGAATGAGAAGGTACAAGATCCATGGCAGTCTCACAAGATGACTCAAATGGTTCTACCTGAAGTACTAGGACATACTTGCTGAGAAACACTGGCCCAGCCACATTAACAAAATCTCATCCCATTCTCCAGTATCTTAGAAACAGATCTGCAACTCCATCCTGACCTGTAAGATGTGTAAAATATGTTAGATCACTTCGATGAATGGTTTCCTTACTCTGTAAGTCTGAGACATGCAAACAAGCAACCTTTTCCTCCCTCTGAATGCTGTACTAATGGCTGAAACATCTTCAGACCTCTTCTACCTGTCTGAGAGCAAAGGCCATGACAGGAAAAGAACAAAACAAGTCAAAGGAAATGCATTTTAGCTGCTGAGTCCAACAACCTTGAATTCCTTCTCCCCATCAGTCCCAAATAGGATGATAAGTGATACATTTCCTCACAGTTTAACTCAGCTCAAGTTGGACATTTTTGTTACCTGAGGAAGAAAGCATTTTAAATAAAGAGGGGTAAAGATTTATTAGGAAATACACTAGGTCCTACTTGCTGAAAAAGCTGGTATGATAGTACAATGGATGGGTGTGGGGCATACAAGGTAGAATGTACTATGTTGGACAATGCCTGTGTATTTGTGCTGGAAAGTGTGGTGAACTGGACATTCACATACACTTTAATGAAAGATGACCTACATAAAATCACGGAGCAGTTGATGAATTATTCTGGCCTTTTGCTACAATGTAGACAATGACTCTTATCTTAAAGTCAAGAAACATGTTTAATTTATGTCTTCTGGCTGTCTCATGAATAGTTTGTTTCTTCTCCCTAATTTACAATCTCTTAGAAGATATGACTGATACCAGTTATCCCATACCTGCCACAGCAACAAACCAAAACAACAACAACAAAATGCAAGGCATTCAATAAGTGCTCACTGATGTAACCATGGGCTATTGTCACCACCTGCTTTAGAAATAGGGCTTCTCCAATATATGTGTGCATGTTTGTTGTTTGTTTGTTTTATTGGCATTCTGGGCTCAGAGTTTTGGACTTGCTAATTGGGCTCTCTCTTCTTGAACCATTCCTGTGGTACTTTTTGCTCTAGTTATTTTTGAGGCAGTCTTCATTTTGCCCAAGCCAGGCTAGACTATGTTCCTCCTATATATGCTTCGTCCTGTAACTGGAATGACAGGCCTGTACTATAACACCCAGTAGTTTTCTGCTGAGGTGGAGTCTCATGAATTTTTTTGCCAGGCTGGCCTTAAATCTTGATCCTCATGATCTCAGCTTCCTCAGTAGGATTTGGGGTATCCAGTCTCATTAAGTTTTGCCTGCCTTCTCCTCAGATCATAATCCTCTTGTCTGTACCTCTCAAGTAGCTGTGATTACAGTTATGTGCTACCTTACCAGACTATAGTTTATGTTTTTAAGTTTCCAGTTCACTCTATTTATAAGAGAGCATTATCTATTAAAGCTGAATTGGATAAGACCCAAAGGAAGACTGGAAAAAAAGGGAAGCTCCAAATCCTTTCATATAAATCATCAACAAAAAGGAAATTATTTTTCAAAAGTTTTATATGCTTGGGGATCCACATAAAGCAAAAATTTAATTGTTTGCATTTGAAGATTCTATGGAATGAAAATACACACTTCAAAGTGGATTTTTGACATTCATTTATAATCCATTTTCTTTTCCAATGAAAGGTATCACCTACTCTCCATGTCCTGAGGTTCTACAGTGGATTTTCTTTTTAATCCCGACTATTCACTCTTTGCACTAACCAGCAGACTTGCCCTGTGAATCTGTTTAACACATTGAGATGTTGGACATCAGGCATTCAGCTTATTTTTTCTTTTCATTCAAGGTTGAGTAAAATAAAATGAAGCTGTGTTCCACAACAATTGTGATTTTGTGCTCATTTTTATATAGAGCCTCCCTCCTCTCAATTCTAGAAACCATGTATTAAGAATATTCCTATACAGAGAACTGTAATCAAAGGCTTCATATGGATACCTAATGTAAAAGAGCACTATTTTGGTGTTTTTAACTGTAGAGAAAAGAGGAAGCTGACTTCTCTTGAGAACAATGAATTGGACAAATACCCTTTATGTCATTCAACCAAGGCAAGAAATGCAGTAAAGGCAAAATGTAAATCAGTTGCTCAGACTGTCACGGAAATGTTGTATTGTGTTGGCCTATAATATGGTTGAAAAATGAAACTACCACTCCATTTGTCTTCAAAATTTCTCTGTCTCCCTTGAACATAAAACATCCTGACACCTTTACTATGCAGACATAATGCCTTTTTTTCCTATATTCAATGGTATACTTATAGTGTATGCAATTAGCAACAGACAATAAGTGGTAATTGCGAAAATGAGCTTTCATTCAAGATGGTAAAGAAAGTGTGTCTTTTAAAGTAATGGTAACTTGGGAAGTTTTTTCAGCTACATGGGAATGTACTAGACTTTGCTGGCAAAATCTCTAGTAAGTAATTGTATGGAGACACAACTACACTATTCAAGATTCAGCATATGCATATATAGATATAGATATATGGAAGTATGTTTTATTAAGGTATTCCGGAAAGATGTTCCAGGTTCTGCATTCTGTAATTACTGGACCTACCATGTGATGTGATTTGTGAATACAACATTATCTTAAATAAATCTTCATGACTCTGTAACTTACTATGACCTCCTCAGAAAGTCAACTGAATGCCAAATAAGGCTGAATCAATACAGTAAGACAAATTAACACTGGCAAAATGCCGACTTGTTATTGTTTTGGAAGTAGATTTAAAGCTCTATGAAGCTGAGTTTACTTCTATTTTGATAAATTCCACTCACAATTGTACATTTTACTAGTTTGGCCTGCTCTAATATTACCTTTAGGCTTCATAAATATAATTTGAATTTCAATATTAAATCTAAGAATATAAATATGTAAGAGTAGAACTTTCTGCTGTGGACATAAAGTATATATTGTTAAACATCACTATAATCATCTAGAATATACGAATGCCATCCATGGTTTTAGGTAATTATTATATTATTTCATTCAGGGAAAAAATAGTATATGTCATGTATAATATGTGAGCAAGCTAAAATGTTGCCCTATTCATCTTTGCTTTAAAAAATTCTAAATATAAAACTGAGTTACATGCTGATTTCAAATATAGACTGGAGGCAATTTAAAATTTTGTAGGCTTCAGGTTCAAAATTAGGGTTCCATAGTTATACGAAGACTGAAACCAAGCCCATAGCATTTACTTACTTAATTTGATTTAAAAATACATGATACAAGCTGGGCGCTGGTGGCTCACTCCTGTAATCCTAGCTACTCAGGAGGCTGAGATCTGAGGATCATGGTTCAAAGCCAGCCTGGGCAAGAAAGTCCATGAGACTCTTATCTCTAATAAACCACTAGAAAACCAGAAGTGGTGCTGTGGCTCAAGTGGTAGAGTGAGAACATAGAGTTGAAGAGCTCAGGGACAGCACCCAGGCCCAGAGTTCAAGCCCAACCGCTGACAAAAAAATAAACAACCAAAAAAAACCACATTATACAAGTCAAATACTTTCCTTCCAACATTATTTTTAAATTTTAATGTGGTGAAATATTAAATCTTATGTAGAAAAATAACTGTTTGGGCTTCTTAACACTTTTCTATCTTTACTATTCACTTATTCATTGAACATTTATCAAACTCTTAGTACCTGGATATAAACTAGAATACATTTTTAAAATCCTAATTATATAATATTTTCTATCATCACCATACATATTATGTATAATATTGTTCTTATACTCCTATGTCCATTCATCACGATCTGAAACATTTATTACTGATTTAACTAGTCAGCTGAGGAAAAATGATACTTCTGTCTGGCCCTCCATTTTTTCCTCCTTAGGAGAGTGTCTCCCCCTAGCCTCTCTGGGGGAGATGCTGTCACATATGCCTTTCTAGGAAGGATTAAGGAAGCCCAGCAGCTGGGATGCATTTTCAATATGAAACCAGCATGAAAGGATTTACATGAATGACTAAAACTCTTAAGTTCAGAGAAGGTAGAAGAGCCTAAGAAGGGGTCGAATTAGTCTTGGTGTTAAACCAAAGAAAATTGATTATATTGCAAAATGGCTAGATTTACCTTCTGATTCTATATGCCAAGGACTATGAGAAACAAAGATCTGGGTCATTACACATGAGTCTTTCTGCATATCACAGTCGAAAGATGATGAGGATTAGAAGTTATATAAGAAATGCCACGGGCTGAAATGCAGGTAAGACTATACTTTGTGTTCAAGTGTTTCATTTGAAAACCTTTAGGCAACTTTTGGTAAATTCTTGAGTTTCAAGATTTGCAAGAATGGAAATTTATCCATATTTCATTTGGAATTTCCCAGAAAAGAATATGCTTCCTGTATTTCTTTTAAGACAAAGTCATTATTTGTCCATTTCTGTTCATTGGTCATCTCCTACTTGGAAGTCACTTTATTAAGTGCTAAGTGTTAAGTGGCACTCTTCTTGAACATTTTATGTTAATGTACAGCAGGTTCTTAGATTATTTTCTTGCAGGCACAAATATATTAACCCATTTGTATTTCAGTCAAATGAGATGGAAAGAGTTCTAGATCTTCAGAATGGGGTCAAATTAAAGAAAAATTAATAACCCTATCTTATTCCCTTTTCCATAAAGAATATCAAGTAATATTGATGATGTGCTTTCTAGAATATGGAAATACATAGTGGTAAATGTGTGAATTTTATAAACAATGATTTGTGAAGCACTATACTGTTTATTTCTACTATAACTTTCTATAGCAAACACAAAAGTACAAGCATAGTTCACCATTTGATTGTAGAAGTGTGTGGAATTAGTAAAAATAAAGAGAAATGGTATGTCATTTATTACTTGACAAGCAGAAATGCTTGTTCATTAAATGGTTTAGTGAAAAGTCACCTATTACTGATGCGGACCCAGATTTTATAGGGTAGGAATATGAAAAAGCTATGGAGATCATTTAAATGTCACAGTTCCCAGATCTTAAAAAAACCCTCTAAATTTTATATCTCATTTTACTTAATAGAATTATTATTCTAATACTTTTATGATTATAATGTGTAGTTCTCTAAAATTTTCTTCAACAAATAAGTAACTGGAGTAAAATTCTTATTCATGAAATGGAATTATTGATGCTGGAAGGCCTGGAGGCCTGCTTTCTCTTTCTCCTGTAGGTTCCAATGCACTTGGAAAACACAAAGAAAGCTCAAGGGGTGGAAATAAACTATCAAATGTATCTGGTACTCTCTGGTATTGGTTGTATCCTGGCAGAAGTAAAGGTTTTTAATGCTCCATCGACTAATCTTTTCCCCAATCTAGAACCTTGGGGAAGTCTGACTCTACAAGTACACACATGGAGCATTATAAACCAAGTAAGAGGTCTGAGAATGTGGCTAAGTGGAAAAGTGCTTGCCTCACATGCGTGAAGCTCTGGGGTTGATTCTTCAGTACCATATAAACAGAAAAGGCCGAAACTAGCACTGTGGCTCAAATGGTAGAGTGCTACCATTAAGCAAAAGAAGCTCAGAGACAGTGCCCAGATCCTGAGTACAAGCCCCATGACTGGAAAGATGAGAGAGAGAGAGAGAAAGCCCCATGACTGGAAAGATGAGAGAGAGAGAGAGAGAAAGAGAGAGAGAGAAAGAGAAAGAGAGCAACAGAGAAAGAGAAAAACAGAAAGAAAGAGAGAGAGAGGGAGGGAGAGACAAAGGGAGGGAGAAAAGGAGGGAGTGAGGAAGGAAAGAAGGAAGGAAGGAAGGAAGGAAGGAAGGAAAGAAGGAAAACTCTGCATGATGGCTCCACCCACCTCATGTTAATGGATTATCCCAATCACACCTCACCAATTAATTAAATCTCCATTAAAGAGAAACCACCAAGGAGTAGAGAAAATCAGGATGTATTCCTTTCTGTATTAACCTTTTTTGGAGTTTATAGGACTATCCCTCTTAAGAAACTCAAAGGAAATAAAGAGAAAACCAAAGAAAGAAAGAAGGAAAGAAAGAAAGAGAAATAAAGAGAGAGAAAGAAGGAAAGAAAGAGGAAAGAGTGAGAGAGGAAGGAAGGAAGGAAGGAAGGGAGACTGAAACTCACTCAGAATAAAGCTGATTATTCCCCTTAAAACAAATTTTGTAAAAATGTATTATAATGATTTCATATAACTCTTCTGTTCTTTAACAAATAAAATAAATGCTACTGTTTTGCTAGAATACTTCCCCAAATTTGTAAACTGCATGAGCTTCTTTGGTCAGCTTCTTTCTTCCCCAGTGAGTCACTAATAATTATGATGATAAAATCAGCCACCAGTTCTATTGACTCTATGCAAAGTCATCACAGGATGTGCAAACTTTTATCAAGCGGATCACCTTACATGTGCACATGGGTATTTGTCAAGCCAGAACCTGTGTTTGTTGTTTGTTTAATGATAATTAAGGTGATCCTAGGGAATACTGGTCAATGCAATCAGACTAGAGAAAGCTTTCTCATAAGGTTGCTTGGCACATGCACTCTCCTGCTCCATGCTAAGTAGTATTCATAGCACAGGGATAATCTCAGAGTCCTGCTCTCAGAGATTTTCATGGATGATGGGTATAGTCAGTAAGTTAAAGAAATGCATAGTAATGTCATTTTATGTAATGGGAAGAATAACAGAAGACATTGAAACTATTCCATGTAGATTCCATGTTCATTAGAGAAGGGAGATCTTTGAGTTAAGTTTCTATTCAGAGAGAAACCATTTGGGCTGAGGCCTAAATTAGAATAAGATTAAAAACATATAGCAAAAGTCTAAAGATGAAAAACTATAGCTTCCATTTTGATATGATCCAATCTATTTTATCCCATAGCAATTAAGCTACAAGATGTTTCTAAACATTCAAATAACCTATTCTGTTAGAAATAAACCATTATAAACCAGTAGGAAATGGCATATAACTAACCATAAATGGTGTTGATCTCTAATGAGGAATAAATGAACACACAAACACACATACTCACATACACATACACACACAGAGTGCCTACTAAATGCCAGACACTGATAATTGTTTTGCTAGATTCTTCTCACTTTGAACAAATATATCCATTGTATCCAATGTAAAACTCTTCTATGTTCTTCTCCTCAGCAACAGATCATACTGGCATTAGAGTCATTTATGAACCTGACTCAGTACTCCTGGAGGGGCACTCTATGAAGGGAAATAGGCAACTCAACAAGCCATTGTGACAAAGCTTGGTGTGTGGCATCAAAGAAGCGCTCATGGAAATGGCACAATGTACAATACATAGTGCAAAGGAAGTGAAGAAAGGAGAACGTAAGACTTCAACGAGGCCTTTCTAGTGCAGGAGATAGCCAGGCCTGGAGAACAAATTGGTTCAAAGACTTACAAGCTCCCCATGAATGGATTCACAAAAGATGAAGAAAAGTGTCAAGAGATGAGACTGTAGGTTCACATGAAGCAGAAGACCATGGGAAGCCTGGTGTGCTAAGCAAATGATTTGAACTTGATATGGATGCAAGTAGAAACAACCATAGAAGTAGAATGTGTGTATGTGACTTAAGACAGACAGACAGACAGATACCTTATAGAGCTTCTGTGTGGAAATTTCAGGGTCATGAGGAACCAAACAGGTTGAATACAAAGTAAACATAATCCAGTAGTTTTCTGTGAATACCTGAAAGCCACCACTGAACCGGATCTGTCCAAAACTGTGTATTGCTTTAAATGAGCTAGACCTTCCTTATAAATTCCCTCACATTTTTAAATCTCAGGTAGTGAATTTAACCACATAGGTTTACATTGTATTATTTCATATATTTTGAAATGTGAGTTTTACACTGACTCAGCATAGCCTTATCACTTAGTTCCGGAAAACATGTCAATCTGTATGCCCCTCAAAACTGCCATGAACACGCATAGCATCTAATTTTTCTAGGTGACATAAAATTAAATCATGGCTCTTTTCTATGTATTCTAATCAGCTATTCCATTAAATGTTTTCAAATGGTAATCAACTTGGCTTCAAATGAACAGTTACATATTCAGCTTGCTCTGTGAATTCTATGAATGCATTTGCCATTACAAGTTATAATTACATTACTTTCAGAAGTCATTTACAGTGATTGAACATGCTAAGAAAAATTCTAAGATTATTGTGTGACAGTACAATTAAACAATATCAAATGCAAGACTTTACTTCCTATTCTAAAATTTACTTATGATGTCATGTTTCTGGAGAAATATTTTTAGAACAGAGACATTATTCAGGTTGAGGTTTTATAATTTTAAATTGTGGACCACTAGTCAAAATGATCTGATAATACTTTACATGCTATGTGTCACATTACATACATCTCTAACAGAAAAGAATCCTTTATTTGAATGGAATAGCAGGTCGAAATCTCTTTAGCCAAAAAAACTGCCTGGATAATGGTAACTAGTATCTTAGAACACATAGTATGAACCATGATCTGTGCTCAGGACTTTATATTTTGATCTATGTCACCAATCTAATCCTGAATACTTAATATATGAAACCATCTCCCTCTAGTTAGAGTCCTCAATTTCTATTAGTTAGCCCATTTATAAGTTGGGCCATCCATCATCTTATTTAAATTTCCCACTCTGGCCTAACACACTACCCAAATGTTAGGAGTTTAAAATAACAATTAACTATTATTATTTCTCATGATGCTGTGAATGAATCAGGTAGTTGTACTTCTGTAATGATGGCTAGGGAACTGGATCAGCTAAAAAGTCTTATAGTGACCTGAATCATATGGTTGGCAGTTGGTGTTGGCTGCTTAGAGAGTGGGGTGAGGGGGAGACTAGTTGGGTGTGTTAGCCAAAGGCCTTGTTTCTTTTCCAGGATCTCCTAACAAGCAATTTGATTCTGAAAAGGAGCATGCTTAGAATGAGTAAGTATTCCAAGAGCATAAACCCCACATGAGAATACTTAACTATGGCTGGCATGAAAATGGCCTCCCAAAGAAAGCTATGCTCTATTGCTAGATATCTGTGAAAATGTTGCCTAAAAGACAAAAGGGACTTTGCAAGTGTGATTAAGTCGAAATCGAAATGTTAAGATTTTGCGGGAGAATGCAGTATAATGCATGAAGGAGTCAGGAATAAGAGACATTTGATGATATTATGATACCGATTTGACAGCAAAAATAGAGGAAAGGGCCGCACACTAAGCAGGTGTCCTTGGAGAAGTTATAAAGCAAAGGAAGTGATTCTCCCTTAAAGAATGCTTCCCTAAGTTGGCTCAGTGGTAGAGCACTTGCCTTGCACACCTGAGGCCCTGGGTTTGATTCCTCAGCACCACATAAGCAAAAAGAAAAAAGCCGCAAGTGGCGCTGTGGCTCAAGTGGAGCCTTGAGCTGAAGAGCTGAGAGGGACAGCACCCAGGCCCAGAGTTCAGGCCCCACGACCTGACCCAAAAAAAAAAAAAAAAGAATCTTTTTGGAAAAGGTCAGATAATGTGATGTTAGGAAAATGAACCCTTAGATATGTATTTTAATGTTTTTTCTTTCATGCATGTGTTTCTAATGCATTTATAAGATTATTTCTTTGCTGCTTTGTATGTCCCTCCCCCACAGTATAACCCCTGCTTTCACTATATTTGATGTCAGTATAACTTGTGGAGGAGATGGGGAAAAACAAGTCGTTTAAGGATACAGGTGGACCTGTTGCAACAATGAGAAGTACAAGTTGTCATGTCCAAAACGAGCTTTACAACGTCGGTGGTGGGGGGAGGGAGGGAGAAGGATTGGGACTGGGGGGGGAGGGGGAGGCTGGGAAGAGATGTGAAGGGTAAACAAAGGAGGAGGCTGCAATGCTTGGTAAGAAATGTACGCATTATCCTGCCCATGTAATTGTAACCCCTCTGTACAGTATGTTCACAAATAAAATTAAATAAATAAATTTTGAAAAAAAGAATGCTTCCCTACATACACATTGATTTTAGCCCAGTGAAACATTTTATCAACAGAATTGTTAAACAGTTGTTTGCTTTTATTAAAGCCAACAAACTTGTGTAATTCGTTAAAATAGCATTCGAAATGATGAGGGGGGTGAAACTGAGGAAGGTACATTGTACTAATAAACTGACCTGTTGTGTGGTAACTTGTGTATACAACTACGTAAAGATAATAAAAATATAATTTAAAAATATTCATGGGAATGTGGGTTAGTGGTAGAGTGCTTGCCTAGCATGCATGCAGCTGCAATACCACATAAACAGAAAAAGCCAGAAGTGGTGTGATGGCTCAAGTGGTAGGGTGCTAGCCTTGAGCAAAAGAAGCTCAGGGACAGTGCCCAGGCCCTGAGTTCAAGCCCGAAGATTGGCAAAAAAATTTTAAGTAAACAGCAACAGAAATTAATATATTTCCCAAGCCTTGGTTTTTATCTCAGCCATGGCTGAGCTAAGAAACATGAACTGAAATCGTGTAGGTCTAGTTCTTAGTAATAATCTACTACTAGAAAGTAACAGTCCAGCATACAAATTCCCTCAAAATACATTTTAGTTTTGTTGCTACTATAAGGTATTACTACATATGAGACTTAACACTGATTGATTTATTAACACAGTTTTTGTAGGGCTTGTTTGTCACAGTTCGTTCCAAGTTAAAATCAAGGTCTTTACAGGACTATATTTTTTACAGAAGCTCCGGGGAAGAATCAAATTCCGAGCTCATTCATATTATAGCTGAATTCAGTTCCTTAAAGTTGTACAATGAGGTCCCTACTTCCTTGCTGACTGTCAACTAGACTATCACCAGCCTTTAGGCTTCTCTTCAGTTCTTTCCTATGACTCCTTATAATCTCATCACCAACAACTATATATTAAGCTTTCCTCATCCAAATTGCCTGACCTTTCCTTCTGTAGCATCTTCTTCCAGCTAGATGAAGTCTTCTGCTAATAAGAAGAGCTCATGTGATTAACTTGGGCCCACCCATGATAATATCCCTATTTTAATATCCATAACTTTAATTACCTCTGCAAAGTTCTTTTGCCAGGTTTGTCAGAGTTAGGGATTAGGGCAGTGAAGTCTTTGGTGAGTGGGTTATATTCCACCAACCACTGTTCTTCAAAACCAGAAGCTTCACACCAAGAAGAGATTCAAAAGTGTAGCACCAATCTTCTCTGGGCCTTGTCCTTAGTAAACCCTCAAGGCAGGATTAGCATTGATAAACTCCTCATTGTTCAGCTATTCACTGGCTCCAATAGCATCTCCAAAAGACAATTTATCTGAGATGTTGCTCCTCTAAAATTAGTCACAGCTGGGTATTTCATAAGCAGTTCTGCTTCATCATTAAAGGGCAAAGCTTCTCCGAACAGCAATAATGCTGCTTTTGCAATAACCACATAAACCACCATGCCTGATAATGAACAACATCTCAAGATTAATTGAGCAAAAATGCCCTCATGACTTCATATAGGGGGAGGGAGCCATGTATCTCTACCATCTTTATGTTCCTCTTTGCTCTACAAAGATTTGGACTTTTTTGTTCAGTAAACTGAACCTACTAGTCATTTCATTAACAAACACAGTGTAATTAGGGCATTTGGAGTGAATGTCGTTGTACTAAGTGACAAATAGAAGTAGTCTTATAGATACATGGGAGTAAGATGGATTGGTAGGTAAAGACAACACCTATACACTTAAAAAATATTCTAAATGCTTTATTTACTTATTCCAAGGAGCAATCCTGACAAAACTAAGCCTTAAGAATTAAGGAATGATGTAGAACTCCCAAAATAGAAGTATTTTAGGCTCACATTTTTGTGGTTATTCAACTAGAAACAAAATGTTATGTGAAGGAGCTGAAAGAGTACTTTATACTTACTGAACTCTTCTTGCTGGTGATGCAAATTTAAGTTCTGTTCCTCCAGGGGAAAATTCAGAAGTGCTACCTTCACCCTCCCACCCATGATGTGGACAGTGTGGGACCTTGCAAGCTGCCTGCATGGATGAAGTTTGGAGCACAGCTCAGTTTTTATTGCCTTTATACAATGAGGTAGAAGGGAGCCTCCTTCTGGTCAGTCACAAGGAAGTTTCTTTTCCATTGGGAAAAAAATTTTTTTTCCTATTTTACAGCTGAAATTACAACCCATTTCTCTTATTGAAAAAGATGCTACACTGTGAATGCAAAAAAAAAAAGCAAGAAAAAAATTATTGTTCACAACCTCAGCAGAAACGTACCCAAACACACACACACTTCTAACTAAATAAGTTCTTTAGTGTTTTAATTAATAGAGAACCATATAACATAATAGCAAACTTTCAAAGAACACACAGTCAACACACTGAATATATTCTCTAATTATGAATAGATCGATGAAAAGTGTGTAAGCTATATAACTTGAAGGCGAATCTTTGTCAAATTTCCTTTATTAAAGTAGTCCTTATTTCAGTAGTTTAGATGTAGACTCTGAATAGTAATCTATAATAAATCTTCTATAGGAGTAGGAATCACTCTTTTTGTGTGTCTGAGGATGGAACTCAGAGTCTTAAACCCCAGCTTAGCTTTTTCCACTCAAGACTACCACTGAAGCCCCACCTCTACTTCTAGCCTTCTGCTGGTTAATTGGAGATGAGTCTCTCAAAATTGTCTGCCTGGGCTAGCTTTGAATTGTGCTCTTCAGATCTCAGCCTCCTGAGTAGTTAATATTAGTCATGCCTGCAAGAAGCATGAATCCTAAGTCATATATTTTAATTTGAAAACATATTGAGTATCTTTCTATTTTTATCAAGTTAAGTTACCTCCATAGCTAAATCCCTAAAGTAAATGATGAGCTCTTTTAAGAAACATTCTGCCAAGTTAGTATTTGGTGCACAGTAGGCAGCCCATAAATTCTGAACATAGTAAAGATATACTTCATCAAGGTGTCGGATCTATACAGATTTCCAACCAGGCATAAATGCTTCAGATGATATGTCAACAGGAATCCAGTTTGTCCCTCATCCAACACACCTGAGAATTCCTCTTCTTACTAATTGAAATGCATTCTGGAGAGAGGAATTAATTAATATTAATTAAGCTTGCTTTAAAGATAAAGAAGTGCCACCATTAATGTACTCTGAGACCATATAATAATGAGCTTCGAGTCGTTGCATTCCTTTATGTTGGTTTATGCATTGTTTATGTTGGTACCTGATTCTTACTCAAAAAAACACTGAATAAAGATAAGGGACTCTGCTGCCTAAGGAACATGCTAGGACACAGAGAGGAAAAGCAAAACAATTCGGGTCCTCAAGAAGTGCACAATCTAGGAGGCTTACATTTACATTCACTAGGCACAACAAGTATTCTAAATGCTAAGATAGAAAAAATAAACAAAAAACTACTTTTCAGTGGAAAGTTGGAACTAAGGGAGAAAAGCTGGGGAAATTTCCCTCTTGTACCCAAACACATCATCTCCCTGCGATAAAAGGTCTCTGAATGTCTCTAAATTCCTGTGAGGGATGTAAGAAATGTGAAGGAAAATTGAAAGCAGGAAACGAAGACCTCCCAAGACAACCTGAGACATACTCATCATCATAACATTGTTTGCGGTGGACTATTCTTAATTGCTAAGTGTAGGCTCACTTGCCAGAGAGCAACTTCCAGAATACATCTCCTACTGGGTGCCACACAGGGGCTCGTGTATATGCAGATTACATATTGTCTTACACTATACATAGTTTTTTACTTGTGTTTTTTTTGGGGGGCAGGGGGTCTGGCCATGGGGCCTGAACTCTGGGCCTGGGCGCTGTCCCTCAGCTCTTCAGCTCAAGGCTGGCGCTCTACCACTTGAGCCACAGCACCACTTCTGGCTTTTTTCTTTTTGCTTATGTGGTACTGAAGAATCGAACCCAGGGCCTCATGTATGGAAGGCAAGCGCTCTACCACTGAGCCACCTTCCAGCCCCTACTTGCGTTTTTATACATCAGCCTTATGAATAATCAAGGGCTTGAAACACTAACTTACCAGGACCAAAGGATCCTGTCTCCCCTACTCAGTTCGCCAAAGAGATTTGTGTGTCCCTTATAAATAGGAATTCTGGGGGTGTGTTCTAAAACCCAAAATGATTGAAGTTTAGGGGGCCTGTGGGACTCTTTTCTCACCACGACCTCCCTGTTGACTACCCTCCTTCAACAATGACCAGTACCAGATAGACATGTCAGTGCTGGCAAGAACATGTCTGCTACTTCTTTCTTGATATTTTCCAAAGTCCTACGATACAGATAATTAATGAGATGTGGGGAGACCCTTTGATGATGAGAAGTGCAGAAAACTTTGAAGATGTTGTGTGGGAAGTTAGGTGAAAAAAAACCTGCTCAGTGGACAGGATTGTATTATACGTTTAATGTATTTTATATTTCCATTCCCTTTAACCCCACAGTATCCTAGTAGAGTGCTGACTGATAGATGTGTTTCTTCTTTTGCTGCCCAGAAAGAAACACAGATGCTTCCTGTTGGTGTGGGAAAAAAATGTATCTTCTGTGCCTAAGTCACCATATGGATCAGCTTTTACCTGAGGCCTGCCTACCTGGGCAAATTCCAAATCATCATGAGACCTTATGTTCAATTTATCCAGGGCTCTTACTTACCCAGTAATGTCCCAAGGCACTGCCACAGATGCTGGGACTGCATGAATAGAACCAGGCCCAGGAGCCAGAACCTGTGTCCAGTAGTAAGCAGAGGGAAGTCTTAGATCTGGGGGAGACTGCTGTTCTGATGCTCACTTCCCCTCTGCACCTATAAAGCTTCTATTTGTTTCAGGAGCATTTATTTTGAAAATTAATAGACAAAAGGTACACTAGCTTTGAGGGAAAAAACAACAACAAAGAACAGCTCAGCCATTTATTGGAAGTTTTATTTGACTACTGGGTCAGTGGTTTAATTTTGCATATGTTCTTGTAAATGTAACCAGCAGTGTTTTATGTGAGAATCATCTTGTAAACTAAATGTGCTGGAAGAGAAAAATCAGTTTGTGGCACCCACGACATTAGGGAAATTGGCAGCCACGGAAAACACCTGTAATGCTTTCCTCCCCAGCCCTACAGCTATCCACCAGACGGAGGGATACATATGATTGCTCAGACATTCTCAAATGGTTAGCTCTTTTTTCAATCCATTACCTTCTGGGGGAATTTCAATGTTAAGAAGAAGCTAGGAGCAACAACAGCACTTATCTCCAGTGCAGTTTTTAAAAGAAAAATGTTATCTGACTTAGTAATCAGTCCCTCTCAAGTGGCCAAGACTCACATGGAAAAGTATCCTTACTGGAGCTTTCAAGCCATATGCATTTACCTCAAGCCTGCGGGAGCTCAGAAATCCAACATTGCAAATAATGCTATGATGCAAGTTGATGTTGCAATTCAATTATGTCAAGACAGCTTCTGTTTTGTGAGCAACCTGGACACGGATGTCTCTGAATATAGTCACCAATGGGTCACGGACCTGATGCTGGGGCTATCATTTATGATTAGGACCCACCAGAAAAACACATTGTGCTGGCTTGTCAACATTCATTTCTTTCAGTACTGCTAATATTTTGGAGAACCTATATATTCTTTTCCCTATTTGACAAACCAGAAAATTAAATCTCAGAGGGAAAAAAGTGGGAAAAGATAATATGTGAATCAAAATTTATCTATCTCTCCAAAGCTACATTTTATTTACTGTACACACAATCATTGAATTTAATAAATGTCCAGTGTTAATACAGACAGCATGATCCACTCTGCAAGATAGGGTCAGGTAATATATGTTTCCTCACCCAAGTTAGCAAGAGAGAAGGAACGAATTTTAGAGAACACAATAGAAATAAGTTTATCTAAACCACATGTATGGGAAATCTTATTACATCATTCATTTGTTCATTCCTTCACTTACCAGATCTTTATGAGAGACTCATGGCAGGTGTCATGTTTCGTGATGAAATTAATGAGTAAGAAAGATTGTTTATCTTCAAAAAGTTCACAATGTCAAGAAGGTACACTAGCAAGAGAACATTTTCTATTCAGAATGACTTTTTAAAAACCTATTATAGAAATATGTTATTTATAGGTTCTATAAAATACCTTATTATGACTTTGGAATGTATTACATGTGTGTGCCTTAGCAAAGTATTGGAATTTTAAAGTTCTCTTTTTATTTGCCTTGGGCTGGTTGTTTTATTCCTGTATCCCATAATAATACAAGCACTTGTATAAATAAAATGCTTAATAAAGTACATGCTAATCCATATCAAAGGCCCACTACATGTTAGCCTTTTGTGACAGTATGCAATTCATTGGTTTCAAATTTTGTTTCTTTTATTATGAACTAGTCTGTATCACTTCACTATTTGAGCTTAAGCAAGTCACATAGTCTGTCTACAGATATTGCATTTTTTGTAGTTTTGCTGTGAGCTAATGCACATCAAGCAATTAGCACAGCTCTTGCCATTTAATCCCAACTTAAGAAATAAATACAATGATCTCCAAAAAAAAAAACCTATTATAGGAATAAATATGTGGTTAGTTGACACAGAGCAGGCACAACCCCTTGTCCTGGGATGTTTCAAATTCTCAGGAGAACTCAATCCCTAAAGAGTCCTAAAGAACACAGTACAGTTAGGGTGGGCCAAGCCATTGAAGGGAGGCAGCTACAAGTCTCCCAGTCTCAAAGGCCAGAAAGCACACAACTCAGAGTTGAAAGATTTCTCAAAAGTTCAGCAAACTTTACAACTTTGATTGGGAGGGGGAAGGATCGGGTTGGGGGATGTGGGGGGAGGGGTATGGGAAGGTATGGGAAGGGGAAACAAAGAGGAGGCAACAATGCTTGATAAGAAATGTACTTGTTATCTTGCCCATGTAATTGTAACCCCTCTGTACGGTATTCTCACAATAAGAAAAAAAAGATTAAAAAAAAAGTTCAGGTCTTCCATGTTGCTAGAAAAGGGGTACAGGAGCAAGAATGATCCTGTTGAGAAATGTTAGTACATCATCCTGAGACAATGCACTCCTTAAACAGAAAAGAATGGGTGAGATCTCTTAGTCATGCAAATGAAGTCTCAGGAGGCTGGAACGTTGCTTATGTGACCCAGGTGTGGAGGGGAGACAATGCACCTATACAGTTTGTCTCAATTCGTCTTCATCTCTAAATTGAACTCATTGAAACTCTATTCTTGCTTCTGTACCTTCTCCTATCTACCAAATTCTATCGAGAAAAGTACTTTCTTCTGACTATTCCTTTTCACAGTAAAATACAAGAAAAGTCCTTATATAAATGTGAGCAAAGTAAAGGGTATAGGTGAACTTTGAGAAATTAGTAAAAAGATTTGAAATGACATGATAGCTTTGGGAAGGGAGTGAGAATTGACACAGGAAATATAGTAGGGTTACTGGCTTGTAATGAGCGGGCCATTTGAAGCTAATTGTCATAAAATGTAAAATTAGACCAGTCAATACTTTTCATTTTTCCCTAGCGATATTCAGCTATGATAACTCAGAGGAAGAATAAAGAAAAACTTTATGGAGATGGGAGGGAAGGATGTAAGGGAAAAACAAAGGAGGAGGCAACAGTGCTTGATAAGAAATGTACTCATTACCTTGCTCATGTGATTGTAAAAAAAACCTTATTAAAAAAGGAAAAACTTGGATTTATTAATTCTTGGAATTTTGCCATGTTAATACAGCAGAGAACTAGAAGTAAGGGAGCCAGTCATGTGTCCATGGAAATCATTTGACAACAGACTTGAAGACTCTTAACCAGGAAGAGAATGACATTGACCTGTGATATACTAGTAAGGACAGTGGAATGGGGTGCTGAGGTGGAAACAGGAAATAAACTAGAAAGGTAAGAAAGAACAGTCATTAGATACTGGAATAACAGTGATAAATTCTATAAATTAATTGCTAATGTTCTTATTCAGGAGGGATGTTATGTACAGAAAAGCAGATGACTGTTTTGAAAAACATATAGAGTGCCCAAAGTGGCTTGTAACATAATTCTCCGTGTTTCAAAAGATTGGAGAGTTTGAAGAGGAAATGAATAGAAATAATGGTATAGAAGTAGCCTTGAGAAAGTTGAGAACATGAATCTGAAGTAAGCAACCAAGAGAGGACTGTTTATTCAGAAGAACCTAAATGCAAACAATGTAAAGGGAGGGCAACATTAACGTAACACTAGCTGCTGTAAAAGTTAATTAATTAAACCCAAAATTTCAGTAGCTTACTTAATAAAGGTATTTCTTGTTCAAAAAAATCAATGAAAGTTTTTCTCTTAGAAGACAAAGGGATCATTTCCATCACTCAAAAACTCAAGTGGATGGAGACACTTCCATTTCCAGTATGTGGTTTATAAGATTGTCATGGCTAAGTGACATCCAGACAGGAAGCATAAAGAGAAATGATCATTATATTCTAGGTCAGGACAGATATGCTAACACCTGCTTTCCACATTGAGTAATTTGATGGTAAATAGAACCCATGCACTCATTTTCTATTCAGTTACTGGATCTTGGTACCCTCAACCTCTCATTTCCCCATTTTGGTATATTAAATACTTAGCTCTCATTTTCTTCCTGTCTCATCATATTGAAATCTATGTTCTAGCTTTTTATCTTACCTCTGCTCTTTGATGAACCTGCAGGGTACAGCTGTTAGCACCTAAGCCTTTATAAGCTGTGATCCAGGTGGGCTGTTCCATTTTGTATTCCCTGTCATTGTGCTTTTGAAGAATCAAGAAATAATTATGTAGGCTCCACACTGGGAAACCCTAGAGGCCTTTGTTTACTTAGTTGGTTGTATGATTATAATACTGTTAGAGCAAATGGCAGCAAGTATTTTTGATCAAGACAGAATTCTCTCAAATAGAAGTTACATGTCTTGAGTTAAAAGCCCCTCTTTCCAAGTCATGTGAAGGTGCTGTCTGGAGTTGGGGTGGTGCCATGGTGAAATCTGTTACTGCTTGAAAGTTAAATTAAAAAAACATTGTAAGATCTATCTAGGGAGAGTAAGCATAAATCTCAAGAAGACACTGCATCTACAGAATCAGAGCTGTCAAAAACCTTGTCGCTTGAAAACTATAGATAAAAATATTCACCAGTCCCTAACGACATGGAGCTGTTGGTTAATGAACAACAGTTGTATACAGTGCTGAAATTTGCTACACACAAGCCTGTATTTATTATGATATATATTTAATATTTACATTACCCATAATACTGGCTTAGTTCTTTAAAAAAATCCTTTGTTTCAAAACATTTAACATCACAGTTAAAGGAAAAACAAATCCTTTTGTCTTTTAGATGAGGACTTTTTACTGATGAATTGCACAAAACTAATGCTTCAAAGATTCTCTCCAAGCTAGGAATTGCCAGGTAAAGTTATAAACAGATAAACATAGTGAATAACAGCCAAAATATTCATAATCTAAAAGGAATTTGCCCAAGAAAATAAATAAGAAACACAATGTCTGAATGACACACATTTTGGGCACATACACTTTCAGATTTATTCATCTATTTACCTTATTTTTGCCCAATCATCAATATGTGTCTGTGCAATCCCACCCTTCTTTAAAAATCTAACTCAAACTCTACACTCCTTTTTAAACATTTTTAATATCATAAATTGTACAAAGAGGTTTTATTGTGGTATTTGTGACATGCACACAATGTACCCCACTCCTATCAATCCTCTGTTAAATATACATTAATAAATCCTATGTTGACCACCCTTGTTATATCACTGCCTTCTTTGAAATTATTATTCATCTTGCTTTATTAAAATATTAATCTCATTTAGCACTTCTCCACCAGATCTGGCAACCAATATTCTGTTCTCTACTTACCTGAACTAGTGATGTCTCCCTTTGCTATAACATTCTCAAGCTTAAGATATGTTCTCAAATATATGATTTTTTCTGAATAATATTCTGTTCATTTACATATCAATATACAAATCATCCATCAATAGATATTTAGGCAATTTATATATCTCATAATAGCACTGGATTGAATATGAGTAATATCTTTTTGAGGTCCTGTTTTCAATTCTTTTGAGTAAATATCTAAACATTGAAGTGCTAGATCATATAGTAATTCTACTTTAAATTTTTTGAGGAATACTCAATGTTGTTTTCCATAGTGGCTGAATCACTTTAAATTCCTACCAATAAACATAGACCCACAAACTATAAAGGTCCTTTAAAACTAGAAAGAAGAGCTGGGAACTGGTGGCTCACACCTGTAATTCTAGCTATTCAGGAGGCTGAGATCTGAAGATCGAGGTTCAAAGCCAGACCAGGCAGTAAAGTCTGTGAGACTCTTATCTCCAATAAACCACCAGAAAACTGAAAGTGTTGTTGTGGCTCAAGTGATAGAGCACTTGCCTTGAGCTGAAGAGCTGCGGGACAACGCTCAGGCTGAGAGTTCAAACCCCACAACCAACAAAAACAACCAAAAAAAAAAAACTAGGAAGAAGAACAAATGTGGAATAATTTCATAGATGTTATATACCAAAAGCACAGGAAATAAAACTAAAAATAAGCAGAACATTTTTTATTGTGAAAATACTGTACAGAGAGGTTACAAGTATATCCCCTGACTTCACTGTATAAGCAGAACATTTTGACACACCAAAAACTCCTTCACAGCAAAAGAAATAACCAACAGAGTGAAAAAGGTATTTGTAAGCCAAATACCTGATAAGGTGTAAATTTTCAAAATATATAATGAACTCACACAACCCAATAACAACAAATCCTAAAATATGCAAATGACATAAATAGATATTTCTCCAAAGAAGACTTGCAAATGGTAAACATATATGAATGTTCAACCTCACTAGTCATTTGTGGAAATACAAATCAAAGCTATAGTGATCTATCATTTTACACATGGCAGGATAGCTATTATTTTTTTTGAAGACAGTTAAGTATTGAAGAGGATGTGGAGAAGTTGGAATCCTTTATACTGCTGGTGAAATTTTAGATTACCTGTTATTGTCACAGAGAATCCATAGGAGTACATGGAGGACTGAATTCAGTGTTAAAGATATTGTGAGAACCAGGGTAAGAGGCAGTTATTAGAGAAGGCACTGCTGGCAGGAAAGGAAAACACTGCCGGTATAGCCCACTTCATTTGCTTATTCTTTTATTCAACAACAGTTTATAAAACCTCTAGAATAAAATATCTCATTTACTGTGTAAGGTTTGTGCTGAAATAATCCTTAACTGTAGGCATTTACCATCTAGCCATTTCTGAGTCTTTTCCTAAGAAAAGAGAGGAGGAAAGTTTAGCCATGTGGGCCAACCATTGGATCTGAGGGCTAACCGCAGACATCGTGTTCACGTGGTATAAGAAGCAAGTACAAATCCCAAAATATAAAACAACAGAAAGGTAAGGTGAGAATAGGAATGGAGGAAGAATCATGAGCCAGGACTAAATTAGAACAAAAAACAGAAAAGATTTTGGCCATTGTCAGAAATAGGAATATTCAGAGCTCTTTTAATGGATGAATCTCCCGTTGCAGAAGGTGGATTCTGCTCAGACAGAGCAGACAGGGGAGGCAAATTCAAAAGTAAAGAAGTGAAAATACTAAGTGCCACAAAGAAGGAGCCTAATATTGCATAAGACTACCCAAGGCATCATGATCTAGCAGGTAACAGCACAAATGCTGGTGTTGAAGAGCCTTGAGCCTAGGTTATGATCAGAACTGTGTATTATATGCTATATAGCCTTGAGTAAGATAAGTCTGTGCCTCTGCTTTTCATTTAGAAAAGAGAAATAATAATTATATCTGCCTCATAGGATGGCTGGTGGGGATGAAACAAATTCACGTCTGTAAGGAGTGGAGGAGCATACCTAGCACATAGTAAGCTGTATAGTAATGATAGATGTAATGGCTTAAAGTCCAGAGTGATCACTTGCAGATTGATGGTCAAGAAAGGCTTGGTATCAGACCCAGCATTCATTCTTGAATGACAGGCACAACCAGCATGTGAATGAAGGTAATATGGTGGCATGTCAGCATAGCACGAATGATCAAATTGTGTTTTGTGAGAAGAAAGGGAGAGAGAATAGTTAAAATACAAAGGCATAACTGAGGGAACAATAGGATGTAGGATGAGAAAGGTATATTGCAGTCAAGGCTGGTTGAGTGCCAAACTGAATGCCAGAAAGCCACGGGGACTCGCTGCAAGATTGTCAACCGAGTGTATGATCAGAGCAGTAGATGAAGCTGGCAGTCCTTCATTCCATGGACTTCGATATGAAGAGACTGGCGGCAATGTACAAAGGTAGGAAGTGCAATTAGACACAGTACTTAGGGTCAGAAGAAAATGGTTATGCACCAAAATCTTCTTTAAAGCTTTTGAAAAATGTGGAATTGTAAGAAATAGAGATAATCTATGAACCACCTACTCTATTGACATAGGAAATATAGAATGCAGATGCTTCGCTATAGTAACAGAGAACTGGAATCTCCATTTATACTAATTGTTACCTATCAGGAATGTCCATTTCTCTATAAAGCCCTTTAGAAGACATTATAATTCCTGTAAAACATGGCATTAGCTTGGATCTCCAACCTCATCTATGTCCAGCCCCAATGCATACCACATGTTACAGAAGAATCGAATAATTTTTGTTCCCAATCAATGTAAATTGCTAATCATTAAACACCATGAAACCACTGAGATTATATATTATTTCAACATCTTGTTTTTTCCTCTCTTTAGGCTTTGGCTCACAAAGGTTTCTTCTCTTTGGAGAATCTTTTTCTCCCCAACTACAACATTTCTTCCTAACTTTTGAGGCCCTGCTGAAGCTTTGCCTTCTCCGTGATGTCTTCCGCAGATTCTTCAGCAGGAATGGTCTCTTTGAAGAACTTGCTTTGTTACCTACCTATAGTTGTAATTTGTGCAAATGTGTCTTAACTGAGGGGGTGGGAACTAACCATAGCAAGGTGGACAAATGAAGTGAATGGAGTGTGAAAACTGAATTAGAAAGCAGAAGGAGATGGGTGAGATGGGATCCACTGGGTAGGAAAAATGGTGGGAGGGGCAACACTGATTGGCATGTCAATTTGAAACCCTTTGGTACAACTATTTCTAGAAAACAATAAAATTGTTGGCTGCCAGTGGCTCACACCTATAATCCTAGCTACTCAGGAGGCTGAGATCTGAGGATCGTGGTTCAAAGCCAGCCCAGGCAAGAAAAGTCTGTGAGACATCTTATCTCCAATAAACCATCCAAAAACTGGAAGTGGCATTATGGCTTAAGTGGTAGAATACTAACCTTGAGCTGAAGAGCTGAGGGATGGCACCCAGACCCAAAGTTCAAGACCCATGACCAACAAAAACAAACAAACAAACAACTATGTGAACATGGCATATTACACCATTACTAATCATTTTAATTAGAATAGTGCTTAGGACTATATGTAGAATAAGCTTACCATTTTAATCACTTTTTTTTATTGTAAAGATACTATACAGAGGGTTACAGTTACATGAGTGAGGTAATGAGTACACTTCCTCTTGAACATTGTTACCCCCTTCATTGTTTTCCCCCTACCATCCCCTCCCTCCCTCCCTTCCCCAAGGTTCTTTTTTTTTATTGTGATTAAGTGTTAATCACTTTTTGATATAAAAAAGAAAAAGTCTTATTATCTTCATTCATTATTGCTGATGAAAAAATAAATTATCCAAGGTCAAACAGTTGGAAAGTAGCAGCATCAAGACAAGTTATA
The DNA here is from genome assembly GCF_000151885.1 of Dipodomys ordii. Lineage (NCBI taxonomy): Eukaryota > Metazoa > Chordata > Mammalia > Rodentia > Heteromyidae > Dipodomys > Dipodomys ordii. The sequence continues at coordinate 16,074,717 of NW_012267219.1, read as the reverse complement.
TCCAGGGAATTTTCTTCCACATTCTGTCCTTATTAAATCTCCTTCTACCTTCCCTGCCTGATCCCAGACTTCACACCTCTCAGACACTGTCTGCAATGTGTCTGTGGCAATATGTTGGGGGTAGGATCTCAGTGGTATGTTATGCTCCAAGACAAAGGCTCTTTTATTTTTAACCTTTCAGTTTCTAGGTCACTATCAAGGCATCTGCCACAGTAGACATGCGATAAATGCAAGATTGTTCCTACCTTCAGTCCATTTGTTTCAGTGTCCAATTAGCCAGCATCAACTAATCAGTGTCCCAACCTAATCAAGAAACATAGAGGAATCTAGTTGTTCATCTCAGAACAGTTAAGACTTAACCAGATTGCACTAGGGCTGTGTACTACTTACTTAGTAGACTTATCTTAGTGTATCACTCAGCAAAACGTTACATATTCTGCTCCAATCCTACCCTGTGGAGAATGGGGAAAAAAAGACATCCTCAGAACTTTGCTTGATTTTATAATATTCTGTGACTATACTTAACCATTTTTGGTTTTAGCATAACTCCATTATAATGGATAGTTTCCCTCCCCCTCCCCTTTTTTTTTAAATTTCTGGATTCTGGCTTCTAACCCAGAAGCGAAGTTGGGAGGGGATGATTGAGTGATTCAAGCTATCAGTTCTAGAAGTATAACATTTTTTTCTGTCAAAACCTTTCCCCTGTCAAAATTTTTCCCAGAAACAATCAATTATTTGGGGAAATTATTAAACAAAGCACTGAATCAAGAAAATTATGTTACAAATTATATCACAAATACCATTCAGAGAAAAAAATAATAGGTGATTATATGCTTCAATGCAATCTTCTTAGGATAGTGCTTTCAAATGAATTATATGAGGTACATACTTAGGAAATTATTTTTCCTTCCAAGAAATGCTTCTTTATGACGTTGAAATAATTGGAATAGTGATTCACACAAACTGAAAATCTAGGTTTTCAAACTGACTTTTTATTCCTTTAGATTAAAAAAAATGTACATAGAGAATAATATTCAATGACCTGATTCCATATTTGAAGAACTTTTCTAACTCCAATTGTCTTGAATCATTATAGAAAAATCTAATGTTCTCCTGAATCATATCTTTATTTTAATCCTCATTGCACGCTACAATATAAGTTTGAAAAAATTCAAACATGTCAGAAAAGGATCATGTAGAAAGCAAAGACTCCTGCAATTACCTAGAATTGCTATTCTTCTAAAATCTCCGACTATGGCTCTGATTTTTTTCAGTCTCTTAACACTTTCCTGACTCTCTTCTTATAAGATCAACCTAATCCTTATTCCCTCTTTACAACATACCCTTATTTTGCCATAATTTATACATCCTCCATAATTTACAAAAGGCTTTTCACCCTTCACTCTCCTTTGCTCCTCCAACTTTTCTCTTCTATCATTCTAATTTAAACATGTCAGGGATGAGGTATATTCTTTCTTTTCTTCTACTTGGCTAACACCATGAGGGTCTTATTGTTGTTATTTTTTGTGCTAGTACTGGGCGTGAACTCAGAACCTTGTGCTCCAGCTTAGCATTGCACTCAAAGCTGGCGCTCTACCACTTGAGCCACACCTCTAATTCCAGTTTCTTGCTGGTTCATTGGAAATAGTCTATCAGATTTGTCTAATTTTCAGATCTAGCCTCCTGTATAGCTAAGATTGCAGGTGTCAGCCTCTGCTACCTAGCAAACCATGAAGCTTTTTATCTCAGAGAGCCTATCCTTAACATAAAATATTTTTCCATTGTTTCAATGGCAAGATTCTGTCCTGCTTCTCTTCCTGCTTCTCTGATTGTCATTATTATTTTCCCTTTCCTCTGTTTTACCTGTACGTATTGCTGGTCTGTCTTTGACTTGTTTCCATTCTTGTTCTACATGACTTGTGTCATCTGAGTTATTTAACTGATCTCATGGTGTTTATAACCACCATTATAGACTTAAACTCCCACAGCTTACTTGTCTCCAGCCTTATCTTTAGGCCCTTTATTATTCATACATATGCCTATAATTACCAAAGGCATCTCAAAAACAGCACTGTCCAGAACTCATCATGGCTTCTTTCTTTCCCAACCCAAGAAACTTCCTCATGCTCTATTGTGTCTTAGCTAGAGACATTATTGTCTAGTTTCAATCCAACAAAAATCTAGATAGCCAACCATTACATTTTCCTCTTTATCATTTCTTTACACACTTAAGCATTCAAATGATCTTGCATTCCTTTTTCTCTAATTTAGGCATTATCCTTTCTTTTGTGACTTCTTGTAAGATTTTTCTTGTGTCCTGAGCAACATTTCCCATATTGTTTGCAACATAAAGTCCAGAAAATTAAAATCTGATTCATATTTTTCCTGTAATAAAATAATCAGTTATGTCTCCCTAGCATTTGGATATAAATCCAAACTGTGTTGTAGAATAAAGAAGTAAGATGATTCTCTAATTTTTCAGCCACTGTCAGAATTTATTATTTTTAACACTAAACTACTTATGATCCCTTGCATATAGTATGCTCTTTTCCTTACATATGCTATTCTTTCTCTGTATCATACTCATTTTCCTGTCTGATTCTTACTCATTTCCTTTTTATGTTGAACAAAGTAAGTGTCAATTTTTACTATTCTGAGGTCTAAAAGGTATCGATGATGGATATTTTTCATGATGGAAGGTTACAGTCCTGCAGGGCAACCTCCAACTACAGGAGCAAACTAAAAAAGCAAGACAAAATACTTTTAAGTTTTTGTTGAAATCAAGAGTGCTACAAAGGCAGTGAAAATGTGAAGGTCAAAAATCCAAGATAGAAAGTAAAAGAGGCACGTGCAGTTTTCACCTCAGTTCATATTTGGATGGAAATATAAAGTAGTACAACTACTTTAGAAAACTATTTGACAGCTGGGCACGTGGCTCATGCCTATAATCCTAGCTACTCAGGAGGCTGAGATCTGAGGATCGTTGTTCAAAGCCAGCCTGGGCAGGAAAGTCCGTGAGACTCTTATCTCCAATAAACCACTAGAAAACCAGAAGTGGCGCTGTGGCTCAAGCGGTAGAGCACTCACCTTGAGCTGAAGAGCACAAGGACAGCGCCCAAGCCCAGACTTCAAGCCCCACGACCGACAAAAAATAAACAAAACAAAAGACAAAAAAACCCACAACTATTTGACAGTATCTGTTAAATTTGAACAACCCATTACAAGCCATTCTACTCTTAATTATATATTACACCGAAAGGCATGCCAAAAGCCTCCTCTATGACCCAGTAATCCCACTTTTGGGCATTTACCCAAATGTTCACAAACAAGACCACAATAAAGCTACCAGCACAACTATGTTTATTGCAGCATTATTTACTATAGCTAAGATATGGAACCAACCCAGATGCCCCCTCAGTAGACGAATGTGGTATATATACACAATGGAATTCTATGCTCCATCAGAAAGAATGACATTGCCCCATTTGTTAGGAAATGGAAAGACTTGGAAAAAATTATATTAAGCGAAGTAAGCCAGGCCCAAAGAAACATAGGCCCCATGGTTTCCCTTATTTGCAATATCTAGTATATGTATGAGTCAAGCGGAAAAGGTCAGATAATGTGATGTTAGGAAAATGAACCCTTAGATATGTATTTTAATGTTTTTTCTTTCATGCATGTGTTTCTAACGCATTTATAAGATTATTTCTTTGTTGTTTTGTATGTCCCTCCCTGACAGTATAACCCCTGCTTTCACTGAATTTGATGTCGGTATAATTTGTGGAGGGGAAGGGGAAAAACAAGTCGTTTAAACAAGGATACAGGTGGACCTGTTGCAACAATGAGAAGTATAAGTTGTCATGTTGAAAACGAACTTTACAACTTTGGTGGGGGGGGGGAGGATTGGGTGGGGGGGGCGGGAGGGAGGCTGGGAAGGGATGGGAAGGGTAAACAAAGGAGGAGGCTACAATGCTTGATAAGAAATGTACTCATTATCTTGCCCATGTAATTGTAACCCCTCTATACAGTATGTTCACAATAAAAAAAAGTGTTCATAGTAGCAGTATTCCTATGCCCCAAACTAGAAACAATTGATATTTCCATTAAATAATAGAAACTATGAATAATGTATTTTATACAATCGAGTGTTATTCAGCAATAAAAATGCACAAATGTCTATGGTACACAAAAACATGGATAAATTTCTAAATATTGTATGAAAGTTCCAGCCCAAAAAGAATTTATAAGACTTCATTTATATAAAGTACAAAAACAGACAAAACAAATGTCTTTTCAAAGTCCTTGTTGATATGTGTGTATGAGAGAGAGAGAGAGAGAGAGAGAGAGAGAGAGAGAGAGGATGAATATGATAACTGAATCCTGATAACTTTTGGATTCTTTATTTGAATAGTACTTGCCTGAAGGTCATTTACTTTGTGACCATTTTTCTAGCTGTATATCTATAATTTGTACAAATTTTTACATATAAGTTATACTCCAATTAGAATTGCTTTTTTTTTCTTTTTTAGTTGGTCGTAAGGCTTGAACTCTAGGTTGGGCGCTGTCCCTCAGCTCTTCAGCTCAAGGCTAGTGTTCTACCACTTGAACCACAGAGCCCCTTCCAGTTTTCTGGTGGTTTATTGGAGACAAGAATCTCATGGACATTCTGTCTGGGCCAGCTTTGAACCGGGAGCATCAGATCTCAGCCTCCTGAATAGCTTAGAATTGCTTTTATTTAAGAAAACAGGATATATACACTAAATAGAAAAGGCATTACATATAATTGAAAAAAGCACATAACTATAGAGAAACAAGCAATTTTGAAACAGGATATCTCAGCCTAAATGCCTTAACTATAACCACTAAATTACTAGGGATAAGCAAACACAAATGAGTTTAATCCATACATATTACTTATTACCATAAACAAAACTCATGCAGAACTTTTACTTAGACTCAATCAAAAAACCTCTGTTTTCCTTTTTTTTTAAATGTGCTTTGCCCTTTAAAGAAATCAGAAAGCAAAGGTACCTCTTGGTTGTTGGGTTATTTTTTTTAGCTGATATCAACTGGGAGTTGTTTTTCAATTTCACTTCTCATATGGTATGATTAATGCTTCAGAATGAGACTGCAGGTAGGCTTTTCTAAGACTCTTTAATACTTAACTATGTTCCTTATAACATTTCTTTTGCTGTCTTTGAGTGCCCAGAGGACTTTAAATGTTGTGTGTGGGTGTGGGTGTGTTGTAACACAAAGTAGTACAACACAGACAAGTAATACCTTTCAAAGATCCACAAAATATGTTTATTGTATAGACCTGAAAGTCTGGTAAGAGACCTCTGCCACAACATAGAATAAATGGTTTAGATAGTAACATTAGATCAGTCCTTCAAGTAGTAAAAGTTTATGTCCAAATGAGTCCGTTAGCAGGAAGAATGTCATCTGCAAAGATACAGAGTTTGGTATCCACTTTCTGATCTATTACCTCCACCTGCAGGGGATACAGTGTCCCAATAGCCTCGCATAATTCTCAGCCCTACATGAGAACTCTGATATCCTAAATCAGACTTTTTGTTTTCACCCCTGAACTTGATTTTCCACTTCAGGAAACTACTCAGATCCACAGTTCCTATAGAAATGAATTTCCCTGGCTTGCTTTTGTCATTCCTAGCACTATGAAGCGCTGCCAACATTACCCTGAAGTTAGTTACTTTTCTATTAGTCTTATTTTCTGACTACCTGCCTGGCCACCTAGAATTCCAGCTGGTCATGGTTAACTATCAATCATAATAGCACATTAAAGCAATCAACATTACCTTTCTAGTTAAAGCCTTTACCTTCTATCACAGTCTCTAAACTCTTCCCCGTTACCATCCATCCTCTGAGACCATTAGTCCTCTCAAATGAGCACAGAATCCTTTTGTGTTTCTATATGGCACCAACCTCATTTTTCCCCTGTGGTTTTTCAGCCTACTTTTGGTCAGTGTTGAACCTGCCATTGATTACAAAATCCAATGAGAATGGTTGCTTTAGTACAATGCTGTCCTCATTTGCTGTCCATGGTGCTGATTTTCATTGAACATCTTCTATCCTAACAAAACACTACCTAGTACCACTAATGAAAGCTGTGACCCTAAACAACAGAATCTGAGTTCAGACATTAGATTTTGCAATGAGAGCTCTTGAGTAGTCCCATGGTGCTGAGTACGGTGTATGGCTGAAGCTACAAGTGTTATTAACACTTCAGTGCTCTAACTATACCAAAGTTCCATAGTCTCAGAATCCATCTTGTCCTCTTTCTTCTTTTGCATGACACCTTATTTAAGCAACAGTGCAATTCTTCACAATGTTCTTGATTTATTACCAAGTTTTTGATGAATTTTTATTTTTAGCCTTGAGTCTCCTAGAAATAAATTCACAATCATCAAGCTGAGGAAGAAAATACCAATCACAAATAGTATGGTCTATTCAAAACTGGTTCTCATTTCTAATTACCAGGCTTACATATTAATTCTCTATTCTCTTGAAACAAGCTCTTTCTCAAGCATTTTCTCAGATCTTCTTCCAAATAGCTTCTGAATGGACCTGCCCTGATGTGTCTAAGATGAACAGGATTCATGTGTCTCCTCAAAATCCTTACTCCACCACATTTCATTAGCAGCTCATTTTATTCAGAAAAAAGTTATGAATTCTTACTATATTCTGATAGGTGAAGAATACATAACTACAATTTTAGTTGACATTTCTGGACTTGGTGTGGATTTGTTATTTATTATTTGGATTTACTGATTCTAATCTTACAAAGAAAACAGCAGTTTAGGAATGGGCTTTGAGTTCATCCAATCTCATCAATTACAAGGACTTGTGAAAATTCACCTCATCACTCTGTGACTCAGTATTCCTAGCTGTGAGGATATTAATAATGCATATATCCTAAGAATTCAGCCAAAGCTAGTTCATTTTAGTAAGCAAATAGACATGTGTACCAATCACAGCAGTGACTGATATATAGTAATAATTATATATATATACTAGTTGTATTAAACAATTATTTAGTTGCTATTACCAATGGTCACCAATCCAAAAAAGTTCTTATTTATTGATAAGGTATGAATAAAAATGACATGGTCTGGATATCAGGGATTTGATTTATTTAACATTTCTGTGCCAAAAAAAAAACATTTCCGTGCAATCTGAATTAGAAGTGTGCATACAGAAAATTTTGAAAAATATTGTTCCTTTTTATAATAAGGTATGAAATTCTAGCATATGTCATAACCAGAAGAGGGTATTTCTTGGGCAATAGTTTATAAACAAATGATTTTTATTGGCATCTAAACATCTTTCCTACATAAATATAGTCATTCTTTTTTTAAAGAGCAGCTGGCATAGATATATGGTATTGATACATTAGATACATAGGTAGCCAATGTACAAACTTCTGTTTGTCAAGCTATATAATTATAGTCTACTATTATAAGTGTCAAAATTATTTCTATTTTGAAAAAGAGAAATACCACCAACAATGAAAATATTCACTAATAATTTGTACATTTTCCTTGTTTGCTAGTAAAAATATATCACACTTCAAACTAATAAATGAGGAAAATAAAATAATAAGATGAAAATTATATTTATGTGTTTTCAAATCAGTATATACTGTTCAACAATTACAAATGAATAAATTACTGATACATGCAACAATCTGGATGAATCTCAAGGCAATTACACTGAGTGAAAAATGGTCTCAAATTAAATACTGTTTGATTCTACTTCAAGATATTTTTTGAGGTAACTGAATTATAGGGAACAGATTTATAATAGCTAGAAAGTGAGAGTTGGAGAGAAATGAATGAGGCTGTAAAACAGTAGCGTAATGAAACTTAGGATGGAATTTCTTTGTGTCTTATCTGTTTAAATATCCCACAAATCCATTCATAACAAAAATACATACACCTATCTCAGAACTTGAGAAACTGAAACAGGATAATCAAGAGTATAAAATCACCCAGGGTACATAGTGTGGCCCTGTATCAAAAAATTAAAAACATAGAATTAGAAAATAAATGTTCACATGTAACACTGGTGAAATCAGAATAAGATTGATGGTATATGGGGGTGTTTTTTTGGTAGGTGTTGTGCAGGTCAAGGGCTTGAACTCAGGGCCTGTGCCCTGTCTCTCAACTTTTATACTCAAGGCTAGAAATCTACCGTGTGAGCTGCAACTCCACTTCCAGCTTTTTTGGATCCTAATTGGAGATAAGAGTCTTGTGGGCTTTCCTGCATGGGCCAGTTTCAAACCATGGTCCTCAGATCTCAGCCTCCCAAGGCGCTAGGATTACAGATGTGAGCCACTGTTCTCCGGAAGATTGGGGTTTCGGTTTTGTCTATTGTTCTGTTTGTTTGGTTTTTTGTTTTAATCAGTGATAATTTCCCAGTTCTTAATACTGTATCCCAGTTATGTAAGATGTTGCCCATAAGAGAAACTGGGTAAAGGCATGCAGAATCTCTCTATAGTAACAGGTATAAATGCATGTCAATGTATAAATGCAATTATTTCAGAATAAAAAACTTTAGCCCTACAGAAGTGGTACCTAAGAACTCTCACAAGTCATTATATTAAAATGTCAACTTAAAATGAAAACTCTAAGAGTGATATGATTTCATTACACTTAGACACAATTTCTGGTATTTTTAAAGCAGCAATTCCATCATTCTGACTTAGTAAATATTCCCTCACAGCCTTCTGATCTCTAGACACACATGCTAGTAGGCATGTCAGCAAAGAAAATATTATATGACCTTTACTGATCTTCTTGTGGTAAGACCTGTAGTCTCTCTTTCACAAATGAACAAACAGATGTGTGATGCTTAGAAACTTGTCTAAAACCTCACAGCCACCAATGGCAGGCCTGACCTTTGCTCTCAGCTGAGTAATTTTTCCCAGGATTGTATGAATGCAGGCTCTGTCATACAGAAATATCCTGCAGAGATCAAAATAGTATTTAGTATGAATCAGGAATTTCAGCATATGATTTTTATGCTTAATTTTCCATCCTATAAGGCAGTAATTGCTTCCTGGATGCTAACCACTGAAATTTATTTCTTTCATGTTGTTTATTTGTTTTTGCTGAGCTGGAGATAGAGCCCAGAACCTTCTGACTGTAGCTGGAAAGCATGCTACCATTGAGCGGCCCCAGCTTTTTATTTCTTTTTTATTTGTCCCCTACCCATAAGAAAAATATGATTATTTTCTCACCAACATCTCCAAAGAGCATTCCAGTTCTTTCCCTATATCCATCCTATTAAAGCATCAACTATGATTTAATCGCTAAATCTTTGTTGCCCACCCTTACCACTAAGCTGCTGAGTTGTGGTAGATAGAGCAATTGGCACATGACACTGTAGCCAAATCGTGATTTCCAACCTGAGCCACATTGAGAGCCAAATCCACTTAGTATGATATGTTGGCTCCAGTCCTTGATCCATAAAGACCACTTCTATATTCCTTTCCTTATGTCATAACTCTTATTTGAAATCAGTCATCAAAGGTTTTCTAGGTCCGAACATACATCAATTGGACCATGGATTTTAAAGCAGGATACCCAGAGAAGACTACATTGTGACAGTAAATAGAGGTCTGCCCTGAAAAGTCTTATTCCTCTCAGCATTTAAGCACAGCAGAAAGCCTTAGTGTTCATAACCTCTACCACTACTTATAAAATGAAACTTTGAATGCTTGCATCCAAGGTGAATGTCCCCTTTCTATAACTAAGCAATTAGAAAGTGTTTCTTTCTTTCTTTGCCTCACTGTCTCCTATCTTTTATCAAGGTGCAGGTCACTTCATATTTTCCACAAAGAAATCAAACATCTATTTTTGTCTGTCATTTTTGTAAATGCTAAGGTTATAGAACAAACAGTTCCTGACTTTCAAAGGCTCAGAGTTTAGAATGACACCGGCAAAATAACCATCATTTTCTTAGTGTGATGAGAGTTACAAAAGATGCCAACTTAAGAGTGTTAGCGGAGTTCGTTCAGCAAACAATCTTTTCAGTCAACCTAGACATGAAGATGTGGAAAAGTGACTTACAAGTGGAGAAACTGTCAAAGTGGATCTCAAAGAATTAGAAAAAGGGAACCAGGAAAATTGCAGTATGGAAATGATGAAGAAGATGCTTCTACTAGCTTGGGCAGTTTGTAAAGCTGCGTATGGCTCAGCATGACCAGCATAGTCTCTGACAGAATCCCCTGAAAGGTTCAGGATTTGCACCATAGAAATCTTAGTGTCAATTTCACTGCATGATGTGAGAGTTATGCTGCCATGCTTATCCTCAGATTTGATGAGCATGTCTTCCTGCTTTCAATCCCAGTGTCTAAAAAAGAGACTGCTTGTCTTATTCTACAACTCAATTTCTACTCTTCTCCAACAGGCTATTAATAGAGACCTTATAGGCTGAGTGCTGGTAGTTCATGACTATAATCCTAACTAGTCAGGAGGCTGAGATCTGAGGAAAGCAGTTCAAGGTCAGCCCAGGCAAGGAAATCCTTGAGACTCTTCTTGCCAATATAGTACACACACACACACACACACACACACACACACACACACACAAGCTGGAAGTGGAGCTGGGGCTCACGTGGTAGTGCTAGTCTTGAGTAAAATCAGTTCAGAGATAGTGTCCAGGCCCTGAGTTCAAGCCCCAGGACTGCACACACACACACACACACACACACACACAGGGTCACTTGATCTAACAACACTAGGTTCCAAAGAAATTTAGAAATGTAAATTGTTGCTATTGTGAACTGTAAGTTACAGGAGCTATCCACTTCAGTGCATTCCAGGCCCCCGATTTGAGATCGCCCCCTGGTGGCCTCCCAGGTGAGGCCTTTACTCTCAAGCTTAGCATGCTTGCACTTAGAACAGAAAATTCAGAGAAGCTGCATTGGTGTAAGGACATCTTTCAAATAAGAACATGGTGCCAAACAGAGCAGCCTTGCCTTCTGACTAATGTTCAGTCTCTATAGTGTTGAGTCACTTTCACCATCACCAGCCCATCCTAAACCCCTTTAAACCAGATCTGGGTCTGGGACTTGATCTTCAATGGCCTTCGCTCATCATCCCTGCAGAAGTGGAGGCTTTTGCTGATTATTTTCCCCTCAGACTCTGCCAGCTAAATGAAAGCTATCAGCTTTGTATGAGCGGAGATTTATTGGGGAACATTGATTCATGTGACTGTGCAGGCTGATAGAGGCTGCCTGTAAGTTGGAAACCCAAGGAAACTAGTAGCCTTGCCAGGTCCATATCTGAACGTCTCAAAACTAGGACTGCCAATGGGGTAACTTTCAGTCTGAAGTCAAAAGCCTGAGAACCCAAAGGGCCACTTGTTTTTAGTTCTGGAGTCCAAAGGCCAAAGAATCTGGAGTTCTCATATGCAAGGGCAGGAGATGAAGAATGCCCTCTTCTAGGAGACAGAAAATCATTTTTTGTCTTCCCTAACAGATGGACAGTGTCTGTCCACATAGAATGTGGATCATCTCCATTGGTTCTGCCAACTCCCCCACCTATCTCCTCTGAAAACAGATTCAAAAAGAACAATGGCAGGGTGAACATAATGACACAGCCTTTCTTACCTCCCTCTCCCTTCCCCTTTTCCCTCTTATCTCCTTCAGTAGTCCCCTTTATACAATCATAATCTTTGCCCATGATTGTTTGTTTTTCCTACTTTCCACACATGAGAGAAAACAAAGCATATGACCTTGTGGGATGGGCTTATTTTAGGTAATGTGATGATCTCTAGTCCCATTTATTTTACAGTAAATTACATCATTTCATTCTTCTTAACGGCTGAGACTCCATTCTTGTGTATATATACCACATTTTCTTTATCCATTTATTTAATGGGCATCTAAGCTATAGTTTGACTACTGTGAATAGGACCATGATAAACATGAGCATACAGTTATTTCTGTGGTAAGCCAATTGTGATTCTTTTGGGTACATATACAGAAGTAATATAGCTCAATCATACTTTTTATTGTGAAAATATCATATAGAGGGGTTACAGTTACATGGGCAAGGTAATGAGTACATTTCTTATCAAGCCTCAATCATATTTTTAATTGTTTGAGGAACTTCCATACTGATTTCTGTAGTGGTTAGACTAAATTCCTACTATTAGAGAATAGGAATTCCTTTTTCCTGAATCCTTGCCAGCCTCTGTTGTTTGTTAGTTGTTTTTGTATTCTTGGTGATAGCTGGGAATGGGGAGAGATATGATCTCAGTATAGTTATGGTTTGCTTTTTCTAATTACCAAAGATATTGGACAATTCTTCATGTATCTGTTGGACATTTTTACTTTTTAATTTGAGGGCTGTCTGGTTTCATTGCCCATTTACTGGATGGCTTATTTATTTTTCTTTTGTTTAAATTTTGAATTCTGTATATACTGTAGAATTTAAAGTCAGATGGATCTCTGACAGAGGTTTTCTCCCATTCTCCATGTTATACCTTAACTCTATTGACTGTGCCTTTTTCTGTTCAGAAGATTAATTTGATACAATATTTGCCAGTTTTCCTTCTTATTCCCTAAGCTATATAGTTCAATTACACTAGTGCTTCACATTGTTGTACCATTATCATCCTCATCCATCTCCAGAACTTTTTCCTCTATTCATTCTATACTTTTAATGAATTTCCCCCCGCCCAAAAAAAAAAAAAAACATGTGTTAGAAACTTAGTCCCAAACACCACCAAATTAGAAGGCAGTATCTAATGAGAAGTGTTTAGGTCATAAGGATTTCACCCTCATAAACAGCATGAACTGACTATAAAGAGACTTGAAGGGGAGGAACACAATGGCACAATGCCTATGTACATCTGATTGTATTGAATAATATTTATTGAAATGAACTCCAAAAAGTGGAAACAAGGAATTTTTTCTTTGTTGTTGTTTTCGTTTTCTTTTTGTCTTGCTTGTTGATTTATCTGTCTTTGGGAGGATAAAGGAGAGACATAGAAATGGTGGGACAAAGGGTGAACAAATGCAGCAGTGATACTCACTAAACACTATGTTGAAAATTAACTATACAACTTACGTGTGGGGATGGGAGGGAAAAACGGGGAAAGAAAACAAGAAGTGATGTTGTTCAAAATGAAATGTATGCATTACCTGACTTATGTAACTGTAGCCATAATAACCACTGTAATAACCACAGAAAAAGGGTTTTTTTTTAAAGGAGAGACTTGAGACTTCAAGTTTCAGCTCTTGCTGTCTGCCTAACCTCACTAGACAATAACACAACATAAAAGACTCTCAGCAGTTGCAAGCTCCTTGATCCTGGACTTTTAGAAATAAACCTCTGCTCTTTTATAAAGTATCTGGTCTCAGGCATTTTGTTGTAACTGTTGAAAATACCCACCAAAACTCTGTATGATGCAATAACTCCATATTCACTCCTTCCTAAATCCCTGACAACTACCAGTCTTTTGTAGCAAGATGTGAGTACTCTAGGAACCCCAGTGATACCTAAAGTAGAACTGTACATTATTTATTCTTTTGTGATTGGCTTGTTACACTGTTGCTTAATGTCTCCAGGGTTCATTTGTGTTTTAGCATATATTAGAATTCACTTCCTTTTTAAGGCTAATATTCCATTGTATTTATCTGCCATGTCTTTTCATTAATCCATTCATGTGCCAAAAGACATTTAAATTGCTTTCACATTTTAGCTATAATGAATAAATTAAGATGGTTAATATGGATTGTCAATTTGATTGGATTGAGAGATACCTGAGAGATTAGTAAGGCACAACTCTATGTTTATCAGTGTGGGTTTTTCCAGAGAAAACTAGATAGTGAGGGTTCTTGTCTACTCATGGTTTAATCAATTGCTTTCTGTCTTCCAATGAGATGAGCAGCCTGTGTTACATGTTCACCTGCTATGATGTATTAACACTGAAACTACAAGCCCAGAAACACAGTCAAGTGACCATGAACTGAATCATCTAAAACCCTGAAATTCTATTCTGGCTCACATTAGTTGTCAGTGTTAGTGCTTTGTCACAGCCATGATGAGAGTAATTAACATAATAGCAATGACACACTACCATATTATTTTCTCCTTTTCCTCCTCCTTCTCCTCCTCCTCCTCCTCCTTTTCCTTCTCCTCCTCCTCCTCCTCTACCTTCTCTTCCCCCTCTTCCTCCTCCTTCTTTTTTTTTTTTTGTCAGTCCTGGAGCTATAGCTCAGGGCCTAGGCACTGTCCCTGAGCTTCTTTTGCTCAAGGCCAGCACTCTATCACTTGAGTCACAGCACCACTTCCAGTTTTTTCTGTTTATGTGGTACTGAGGAATCGAGCCCAGGGCTTCACTCATGCTAGGCAAGCATGCTACCACTAAGCCACATTCCCAGCCCTATCATTACTTTCTAAAGCAGCCACACCATTTCACATTCTCACCAGCAATAAACCAAGGTTCCAATTTCTCTATACACTTACCAATATTTGTGACTTGATGTTTTTTAAATAATGACCATCCTAATTATCTGCAGTCTGGTACCTCATTGTGATCTCATTTTATTAGATTTACATTTCTTAGTTATTAGTATACTTAATATCTTTTATGTTCTTGCCAACCTTCAACATATCTTCTTTGGAAAAAGACCAACTCAAATGCCTACTCAAACCATTGTAAATTAGATTGTTCCTTGTTAAGTTGTGGGAGTTTTTTAAATATACTCTGGATATGAATGCTTATAGAAAATGATTGGAAGCCGGGAGCAGGTGGCTCACACCTGCAATCCTAGCTACTCAGGAGGCTGAGATCTGAGGATCCCGGTTCAAAGCCTGCCTGGGCAGGAAAGATCTATGAGACTCTTATCTCTGATAAACCACCAGAAAACCACAAGTGGCGCTGTGGCTCAAGTGGTAGAGTGCTAGCCTTGAGCTGAAGAGCCTGAGGGACAGCGCCCAGGCCCAGAGTTCAAGCCCCATGACTGAAAAGAAAAGAAAAAGAAAGTGATTGGAAAATATTTTTCCCATTCTGTGGGTCGCCTTGTCACACTGTTGAGTGATTTGATGCACCAGTTCTCTTTTTTTGGAGGGAAGAATCTTATTTTTACTAACTTCTATAATTTATAATTACATAAGAAGTCTATGATTAAAAACAGTAATGAAGGAAAGACCTGCCAATTATAAAGGGACTCCTAGGTAAGACAGCAGATTCCTTCTTTGTTTGGAACAGATGAGAACTTGGTTTGTGATAGTCCTCTTAAGAACCAGAGAGACACAGTCTTTATTTTTATGAAATCTATTACTTTTCTCTTTTGATACCTGTGCTTTTTGTATTTTACCTAAGAAATTATTGCCAAATCCAATATCATGAAGCGTTGCCCATTGGTTTTCTTCTAAGAATTTTGGAGTTTCAATTCTTGTGCTTAACTCTTTAACGTATTTTGACTAACTTCTTGCATATGTAAATGTCCAACTTCATTCGTTAGCATATGGGAATTCTTTTAGTAAGACCATTTGTTAAAAAGATAATCTTTTCACCATTAAATGGTCTTGAAATCTACATTAACTTTGAACCATACATTTGAGGATCCATTTAGAACTTTCTATTATATACCAAATATTTTAGGGTCTGTCTTTATGTCAGTACCATACTACTGAAACTTTGATGAAAATTTGAAACAAGGAAGAATAAGACATTTAATTTTGTTGTTTTTCAGCATTGCTTGGAATATCCAAAATAACTTTGGCTACTTGATACATAACTCTGTGTTTGTGTGTGTATGTGTGTGTCTGTGTGTCTGTGTCTGTGTCTGTGTCTGTATGCTAGTCTTAAAAGCTTGAACTTAGGGCCTAAGGGCTGTCCCTGAGCTTTTTTTTAACTTTACCATTTGAGCCAGAGTTCTATTTCCAGCTTTTTGGTGTTTAAGTGGAACTATTCCTGCCTGTGCTGGCTTCAAACTGTGATCCTCAGCCTCTTGAGTAGCTAGGATTACAAGCCTGAGTCACCAGCACCCAGCTCAATTTTATGTAACTTTTAAGATGAACCTTTCTAATTCTATGGGGAAAATATTAGAATCTTAGCAAGTATTGCAGTTAATATGTAAGTTATTTTGAGTACTACTGAAATATAACAATATGAGTTTTTATCATCCTTAACTATGAATTGATATCCACTTATTAGTGTCTTTTTAAATCACTTTCAGCAACATTCTGTGGATTTCAGCATATAAATCTCTTGCTTTGATAGTTAATTTTATTTCTAAATATTTTTCCTGTTTTGTGGTATTGTGAATGAAATTATTCTCTTGATTTCCTTTTCATTGTTGATGTATAGAAGATCAACTGATTTTTATGTTGCTTTTGTACCTTGAAACTTTGCTGACTTTGTTTATTCATTCTAACAGTTTCTTCTAGGAATTTTTAGGTTTTCTCCATATAAAATTATATCAACTGTGAACAGAAATAATTTTACTTCTTTTCTCCCAATTTGAATGACTTTATTTCTAATTGTTATGGCTAGGATTACTAGTGCCATGTTGGGAAAAGCATAAAAGCAGAGATCCCTGTCTTCCCCTCCATTATATAAGTTTTAATTTGTAAGAGCTATTTTACTTTTGATCATCTAATACTCTATAGGCTATCATAACAAAAATGCTTATTGAATGAAATACAAATGAAAAAAATCAACACTCCAAGACAAGATATATTTGTTCAAGGTTAAAAAAAATCTAATAATTTTCTGAGCCAGAAAGAGAAGCATAATTCCCTTTGCTTTCATCTCACACTTGAGTTATTATATCATCCTTTTCCTCCAAGAAGTATTGCTTTCCAAGTAATGCATGAAGTAGAACTGTAACAATGAAAAACTTTTAGAGCTCATCATTGAAATTCCAAAACAGCTATGCTCCATGAATAAAATGAACCATAAACTATCACTACTCTAGACTCAACTATGTAGAATATAACTATTAATTCTTAATCAGTAATTAGTCACAGCTACATTTAAAATTGGAAAAGACCCCAGAGAACAGTAACTGCTTTACTCGATTTTTCCCTGAAGCATAACATCAATATGATACTTGATTTTACTGTTAAATTAAAAACAATGAGGTGCTGAGAAATTTATATAAGCTACTTTTTATCATAATCTCATACATATTTACTCTGATTATTCTGTGTACCATTTTATATCTCCCTACTAGCCTTCAAGTTATCTTTTTCTATTTGAGTAACTCTGGAGAAGAATGAAGTTTATAAGCTCTTCTGAAAATGTCAGAGATTGCATGCCAAATTGGTTTAAATTGAATTTCCTATTTTATATTACTTGTTTATCATAGATTGTACAACTTAGAATGAAAGTCACAGTGCTTGCAAGAAGTCAGCAACATGTCTAATAAACATTTGAACTCCATAGCCTTCTTATTCTAATTACATAATTCCTTAAAAACTTCCTCAGGCTGTAATACTAGTTACTCAGGAAGCTGAGATCTCAAGATCTTGGTTTGAAGCCAACCCCAAACAAGAAAGTCAATGAGACCCTTATCTCCAGTTATCAAAAAGCCAGAAGATACAGTGTTGTGAAAGCCTAGATCCCTGAGTTTAAGCTCCAGTCCTGGTATAAATAAAGAAAAACTTTCTGAAAACTGACTACCATATATATTCTAAGAACAGGCTCACTTAATTCTGAATAACTCTTATAATCTCTAGAAGTGAATCTATTGCTGTTATAATTATATAGGGATGTATACATTATCTCATGTTATATAGTTATCTATGTGTACTATTCTCTATTTTCATGTAGTTCCTATCTGTTTTATTAGGTCATAATTCTCTTGTGATCAAAATCACATCTACAGCTAGTACTTTTTAAAATTCTCAAAATAAAAAAAAATCTCAAAATGCACTACCTCCTAACTACTTAATAAACATTGGCTTAATTCCTGAAGAAAGCAATTGAGAACTCAGTTATAAAGAATTGGCAATGGCACATATGAATTTAACTTATCGTTTTCTTTGGTAAGAGGTGGCACCAAAGTATTTCCTAATCCTAAATGACTTTTACCAACAGATAGAGAACAAAGAGTCACTGGCTCTCATGGCTGCCTGACTTCATGATGGCAGTCTTGTCGATGTATAAAAGTTGTATAATTGCATGACCAAAATTAGAAAAAAAGGATGGGGCTGGGAAAGTGGTAGAGCGCTTGCCTTGCATGCCTGAGGCCCTGGGTTCGATTCCTCAGCACCACATAAGCATAAAGAAAAAAGTCGGAAGTGGTGCTGTGGCTCAAGTAGTAGAGCACTAGCCTTGAGCTGAAGAGCTGAGGGACAGTGCCCAGGCCCAGAGTTCAGGCCCCACAACCGGACCCAAAAAAAAAAAAAAAAGGAGTGTGTTGTGTTGCTGTGAACTTTAATTTGTTCCCTTTGGTGCAGATTTGGGTTATATGATGCCAGCTTGGGAAGACTATATTTATAATTCTATTTCATAAGAGCATTTTCTAAAACAATACAAAAATGCAAAGCAATATGATGCATTTGTTAGAGGGAGGATGGGCATTGAATCAAGCCTTGGGTGCAGATCTTGAAGCTACCACTTGCTTATTATGTAATTTATAAGAGTCACTTATCCTCCAGGGTCCCTTACTTTAATTGCAAAAGAGGTATCAGGGTCTACTCCATAGTGTCATGAGGATTCAATAAGTTAGAACCTGTAAAACATGGAAAACATGCTCATCTCATATTTCCATGTAATCTTCCTTTATAATACCTGCCCTTTTGTTACAGATTTTTGATTGCTAGAATGGGAGATGGCAAAAGGAAAAAATCATGCAAATCTTTTGGATAATCAGGTACCTACTGACACAGGTAGTGATTGCTGGTTTTCCACCTGAGATGCTAAATTCCTATGTATAACTATTAAGCCCCTACCCTTCCTTTGAAATCCAATTAATATATCTTATTTTCTTTGGGTTTTCATCTACTTGCAACTCACCCTCACTCCTTATTAATAACGTGAGCAATTACCATATAAATTCCAAATGTGGGACTTGTTTTCTCTTTGAAATCTTCTAAGACTGAATAATTCCCTTCATCCCACATCACCCCCAACAGATTCCTTGTCCTTCAAGGGCAGGGTTTGTGTGCCTGGCACATCCTACCAATTTCCCTACTTAATTCAAAAGTGAATGGAGATTGCATTGCTGCTCCCCAGATCTCATCAAAATAAATCTTTTTTTTTTTACTGTGGCCCCACAGCCCTATATCTCTCAACAAATGGAGTAACAAATCACTTCATTCTTTGATGTGTGCAAATCCAGATGTATGTGTCTTTACTTCTTGCTAAATGGCAAGCTCCTTAAGAGCAAGAACAGGATCTTTTCCAAGGAGGGGGGTCATTTCTTACACAGATTCTAAGATAGTAACATTTTAGTAACTAGTGGCAGTTTTGTAACTCTTTCAACTATGTCAGAAAAGGTGATCCAAGAAGTGTTAACTGACTCTTTGAAAAGACACTAAAAGATTGTGTAGAAATCTGCTGTTCTTTAAATTCCAAAATAATAGGAGAGATTGAAATCCACCAAAATCCTCTAGACAAGGAGGAGGGGAAAGAGGAGAGAGAAGAAGAAAGGAGGGAGGAGAAGAGAAGGTAGGTGAGAAGAGTACAGGGGAGATATTCCCCACATGGCAGAAAATTTACAAAGACTAGTTCTATCCATGGGATTGAAAGTTTTCTTATGAAAAATTTTTCTTTCATAAATGTTGATAGAAGTCAAATTTCAGAATTAGTCATTTCCATGAAAGTCAACATCCTTAAAAGATGGAAAATATCTAACTGATGGCATGGAAGGAAAGGGTGGCTTATTAAAGGAAGCATAGAATTCCAGTGTGTGTGTGTGTGTGTGTGTGTGTGTGTGTGTGTGTGTGTGTGTGTGTGTGTGTGTGTGTGACCACATTTTCTTGATCCATTCATCTACTGAGGGGTTCCATATATTAGCTATGGTGAACAATGCTGTGATAAACATAGTTGTGCTGGTAGCTTTAGTATGGTATTCTTTGTGATCATTGGGGTAAATGCCCAGAAATGGGATTGCTGGGTCATAGGAGAGCAAGGGAGGTCTTGTTTAAGGACTCCAAGTCAGAGCTGTAGACCTCCTTTCACAAAAGAGTCATCTGTCTGGGTGACTGAAATCTATTCAGAAAAGCCAGATCAAACGAACATCAGATCCAACTTTTTGTTTTGCTGGAAATGATAGGAAGTGAGAAAGTGAGGGTAATGAGGAAGAACTGTAATTTGCATCAGATCTAAGCCTGCAAATATGTGTGTGGGAGTGGAGAGCAGTTTTAGAGAGCTGAGGCAGGTAATAGATATCATAATTCTGCTTCAAAAAGTGCCCATGCTTTAACCCTTAGCAGCAATGACTTTTAAAACTACATCTCAATTTGCATGATAATTCATGAGGCATTTTAAATGAACCACAATAAGAGAAATCTATTTTGTGAGATATTATAGCATATATCCAATGTACCCTCCATCAAGGATTGATGTGAAAGTCACAAACCATCTACTTTCAGGTTGTTTCCATGTACATCTCATCTTCATCATGTAGATGTCATCATGTATGCTGCCCCAGACCCCCTGATATAGGCATAATGAGATTTGCAAAGCAATTATAGATGATGCAGAGGAAAGGGGGGAAAACCAGAATGTTTGGCCACTGGGAATTGCAAATGAACTTTGCTGACAGGACAAAAATATAAGGACCACCAGCAGCATCTTTGAGGAGCAAAAAATGTTATTGCATACAAAGCAAAGATAGGTCTTTAGGAGTTCAGTTGTAAGATGGTTTGTCACCGAAATACAGCAAGACTTAGTGAGACCAACTATAATCACGGAAAAGAAGTTCTCTAAAGAACCAGAGTGATTAGTTTATTAAACATAGGTCTATCTGCAATAACTAGTATATGTCTAGGACAGGCAGAAAAGGTCAAAAGCTATGTACATATGACCATATAAGCTGATGCTAAGAGAAATGAACACCAAGATAGGGACACAAGAGGTTTTACCTTTTTTGCTGTACTTTTTAATGTACTTATAATGTAGTATGTGACTTTTTTGTTTCTTTTATATATTCTTCCCCCATGGTATAAACCCTGTTTTCACTGTATTTGATTCTGGTGTCCTGCATCTTGTATATACATTTTTCTAATTTGGGGAGGGGAAGGGAAATAACAATGAGATGAACAAGACACTGTGTTGAAAACAAACTTTACAACTTTGCGGGGGAGGGAGGAGTTGGGGAGGTAGGGAGGAAAGAGATGGTAGGAGAAAAACAAAGGAGAGGGTAGCAATGCTTGATAGGAAATGGACTCATTACCTTGCTCATGTAACTGTAACCTCTCTGTACAGTATCTTTCCAGTAAAAAATATATATATATAAAGATTAGTTTATCACTAACAGACCAACACTTAATCACAGATTGGTAGTGGTTTATAAAGTTTATAAAATAGTTTATATGTCAGTAATGAGCAGTTTAGACCCTGGAACCCCCATCTCTCTGTCCTTTGAAGAAATTCTTGCTCCTTCTTGTCCCATTTCTTTTATGTGTTTTCCTGATGATAACAGTATTGGGATAATTTAATACTATCATTAATTAAGTACAGAAAGCTTATAATAAACTTTTAAAATATATCATTTCATTTAGGCCACATAGAATCAAGTACTGCTATTATGAATTATGACACAAATGGATATTGTAACACACATATACATACTCATCCCCTCCTTTTAACACACATATACATACTCATCCCCTCCTTTTTTTTTTTTTTTGGTCGGCCGTGGGGCTTGAACTCTGGGCCTGGGCACTGTCCCTCAGCTCTTCAGCTCAAGGCTAGCACTCTACCACTTGAGCTACAGGGCCACTTCCGGCTTTCTGGTGGTTTTATTGGAGATAGGAGTCTCACGGTCTCTCCTGCCCGGGCTGGCTTTGAACCTCGATCCTCTGATCTCAGCCTCCTGAGTAGCTAGGATTACAGGCATGAGCCACCAGCGCCCGGCTCCCCTCCTTTTTTGATAGAGATAGAACTTTAAAACAAAAAGTACTGTCGAAAGAAGTCAGTAGAAAGCTTTCCTTTGAACCAGAATTCAAACAAGAGCATTTTCCAAACAAAGAAAAATATCTGGATCTATACTCTTATTATCTGAATAAAGCTCAGATAAGTTCTGTATTAACTCAAGATCACGCAGTCAGCATTCAAATCTAAGTGCTCTGACTACAGAAAATATACTCGTCCTGTTTATATAACTTGCTAACACTCAGTGAGAAAGATTTTGAAAAAAAAACTTTTAGCCCATATATTTATTTATTCATGCTAATTATTAGCACTAATTAAGCTTTCTATTATATATGCATGCTATAGCCGATGTAGCTAAAACATGCAAGCACACTCAGCTTAACTGTAATCATTGGAATTGGTTGGAAGGCACAGGCAATGGAAAGCACAGAAAACTATTTTAGTAGCTACTTAGCTTGATTTTATAGACGTGTTATGTCATTCTTCCTCAGTCAGAAAACACCTGACATCAACAGTCTCAGCAACACAGTAGTGCTTCTATTTTTCATCCCCTGAGATGTTGACATGAGCCATCGACACATTATTATTATTATTATTAATTATGCATTTGTACAAAGGGTTATAATTCCATAAGTCAGAATATGAATACCATGCTTCCCTGCCAATGTCACCCCTTCCTTTGTTCTTGCTCATTTTCCTCTCCTGTCCCTAACCTAGAGTCACATACTCCATTTTTACATAACACACACTGACTCTAACGGCTACATTTGCTTGTTCTTGTGGCTGAGCTTCCCTTTGTCTCAGCTTCCCTTCAGTTATGTTCTTCCTCCTTTTGTGTTGCCTGAAATTGTCTGCCTTCTTACTTTCTGTCACTGACAAAATGTCTGAGATAAGCAACTTTTGAAGTGGTAAGTTTTATTTTGTCTTAAAATTTTCGAAGTTGCAGTCCATGGTCAGTTGGTGCTGTTGCTTTGGGGATTGTTTCCAAAACATCATCTTGGGAGCAAATAGAGAAATTGCTTCCTTAATTGCAGCTAGTTTACAAAAGAGAGAAGGAGGGGGCCCCCAATATCCCCTCCAGGGGGGACCTAACTTCCTTATACTAGGCCTTTGAGCCTTTTAACAACATAGGCCTCTGGAGATGCTTATACAAATAATAGTACTGTGTCCCATCTTAAAAATTCCCAAAGAAAGAGAAGCCAATTTTGATTGATCCAGTCTATGTTATAAAACATTGTAGTCTACCTTGAAAGGCATTTAAAAGTAGAACTACCATATGTTCCAGAAAGTCTATTATGATATATACATCCAAAGAAAATAACTTCCACATTTCAAAGAGATACCTGCATTTCCATGTTCATTGCAACATTATTTATACACTTACATGAAGAGCACATCAACAGATGAGTGAATTCAGAAAATCTCTCTCTATATATATAGACATTTTCTGAATTATATATATAATATTATATATATTATATTATATATATGGAACACTATATAGGATCTAAAAAAGATCCTAATTTTATTATTTGCAACAACACAGATAAGCTTGAAATTTTTTTAATTAAGTCAAGCCTGTCACCATAAGAGAAATGCCATATGATCTCATTTTTATGTGAGTCTAAAAATGTTAGACTCATGTAATCAGAGAATAGGATGATGATTAACAAGAACTGGGGGGAAGGAGGAAAATAGTTTGTATTCTTTTTTTTCTTTTTTCTTTTTTTTTTCTGTCAGTTGTGGGGCTTGAACACTGGGCCTGGGTGCTGTCCCTCTGCTCTTCAGCTCAAGGCTAGCACTCTACCACTTTAGCCACAATGCTACTTTTGGTTTTCTGGTGATTTATTGGAGACTTTTCTGCCTGGGGTGGCTTTGAACTGCCATCCTCAGATCTCTGCTTCCTGAGTAGCTAGGATTATAGGCATGAGCCACCAGCGACCAGCAGTTTATATTCTTAGTACAAAATTTGAGCAGACAGGAGAGATATGTTCAAAGGATATATTGACTATAGTTAATAGCAATGTATTATAAAACTGGAAAAGAAAACTGGAGAGACTATGTGGGGGAGAATCTCAAAAATACATTTTTCAGAAACAAAAGTATGGTGATACAAAATATTTAGGCCAGGTGCTGGTGTCTCATGCTTGTAATATTAGCTACATAGGAGGCTGAGATCCGAGGATTGTGATTCAAAGACAGCCCAGGTAGGAAAGTCCCTGAGACTCTTATCTCCAATAAACTACTCAGAAAAAGCCAGAATGGCACTGTGTCTGGAGTGGTAGAGTGCTAGCCTTGAGCAAAAAAAGCTCAGAGACAGCATCCAGGCCCTAAGTTCAAATCTCGGGTCCAGAACAATACACACATACATTTATACATATATACATCAACAGATAGATAAATGACATTTAGGAAAAATGTTTTAAAAGACTTAAAAATTTTAAAAATTGTAGCAGTCTCATAGTGCATAAAACTCAAATGGAATTCTAAAAATATTCAATTAATCCAAGAGAGACAGAATAAAGGAAAAGTGAACAACAATTAAGTGGAACAAATGCAAAATTTTTCCAACATGTAGAAATGGGGAGGGAAGGGAACTTCACTAGCAAGGAGTGGTGCATTTTAACTTAACAAGACCTTATAGAACTACTTGACTCTTCAAACAATATGAACATGATGTTTAATAAAAAGAAACTTCAAATTTCAACGTATTTCAGAAGTTTAAAAGATATACAAAGGAAAGCAAACACAAAGTCAAGAGCAGTAGGATAGTAGAAAAGTAGATACCAATTTGCTTCTCCCTATCATTCTTTTCTTAGATGAATTCAGGCAGCAAATAAAAACTCTAGGCAGCAATGACACACTGACATTTCCGGTTTTCTCATGGTTAATTGGAAATAAGAGTCTTGTGGACTTTCCTACCTGGGCTGGCTTTGAACCACAATCCTCAGATCTCAGCCTCCTGGGTGACTAGCCATTGCCTGGCAATTTCTACTTTTTGTTTACCTAAAAGCACGCAAATATCTCTTGACCACTGTCATAAACCATCCTACATCTTATTCACCTAGAGTTACCTAGGTCTACTATGGGAAATACATAGTCAGACTGCCTGGAGCTTGATCTCTCATTGATTTGTGCTTTCCGCTGGTTTTTCAAAGGTCAAATATTAACTCAAAATAATCTGGCCTGATTTGGTCCTAAATTCCTGGAACTTACCTTTCTGATTCAGTCCCTACTGGACCTGAAGGCATGGGATTTGTGGAAAACTGGAATCTGTTTATCATATTAAATCTTTGGACCTGAAATTTAGTTATTATTTAACAGATGTGGCTAAGAAAAAAATCATTATCCAGTGCAAAGAACATCTCCCATTTTCATTATGAATTGCTCTGCTGATCTTTTGCTTGGTGATTCTCTTTTTCTGTAGACTTTTATTTTTATTTATTTATTTTTTGGGGGGGTCCAGTCATGGGGCCTGAACTCTGGGCCTGGGCGCTGTCCCTCAGCTCTTCAGCTCAAGGCTAGCGCTCTACCACTTGAGCCACAGCGCCACCTCCGGCTTTTTTTTTTCTTTTTTGCTTATGTGGTACTGAGGAATCGAACCCAGGGCCTCAGGCATGCAAGGCAAGCACTCTACCACTGAGCCATCTTCCCAGCCCTCTGTAGACTTTTAAAAAGCAAGTATGGAGGAGAAAGATTAATGGTGATAATTAATTATATTCCGACTTTAACTTTACAATATGAGAGCAAAACATATAGCTTAACATGAATTCCCTTCTATTATGTATTTTTTCTGCTAGCCACTGTGTTATACATTTTATATAATATAAAATATAATCTCTAATCCTGTAGATATCTCTTTAAGATGGCTATGAGACCTTCCATTTCCAGGATTCCACAGAATCCTATGTCATCAAAAAAGTCATAGTTCAACCCAGTTGAACCCCATCACCTGGAGTCAATATGAATGATCTATCTTCTACCTTAAAAAAAAAAAAAGAGCTATGTCCATCAGGTGCGAGATGCTCGCACCTGTAATCCTAACTACTCATGAGGCTGGGATCTGAGGATAGCAGTTTGAAGCTAGCCCAGACAAGAAAGTCTATCAGACTCTTAATCCCAATTAATCACCAAAAGCCAGTGGTAGAGAGCTAGACTTGGGCAAAAAGTTAAGAAACAGCAGCACCCAGGCCCTGAGTACAAGCCCCAAGACAGAACAGGAGAAGAAAGGAAGAGGAGGAGGAGGAGAAGAAACATAGAGCTATGTTCTGATGATGACAAATTATACGTTTCTCATGGGGGTATTGCAAGGGTGAAATAATAAAATGTGATAATGCAACCAAAGCACTGAGACCAGTGCCCTAAATATATTCTATGTTTAATTCTTAGTAATGCTTAATGTGATTATGATTATGGTCATTAGATATTTGATAAGATGGCAATGTTTCCTCCCTCCTCACTATTTTTTCCTCTCTGTTGGCCAAAAGACAGAGTAGTGTAAAATGCATTGAGATAGAAAGGGATGTCTTTGTGATATAGGAACATTCCTTAAGTAAATGCTTTTGCTCACATCTTCCCAACTGCATAGTGTCTGCAAGAAAGAGACTATTCTGTAATTCACAACCCGGATATTTAACAGGAAACAATATTGAATCTTTATTTTTTTCTGATAGGTTTAGGCCTTTGACAAGTTGTGCTAGTGAAAAATGTGCACTGCCAGGATCAACATCATAAATAAAAAGAACTGCTTAGCCAAAATAATTCACTTTTGCTCATTCCTTTCTCCCACATGTGGACTGAAAAGAGATAAAGCATCGATATGCTGTCTAAGGATTTCTTACATTCATCTATTAGCCTGCTAATAGCAGTGTTCTACTTGGATGTAAACACAGTGATTCTATTTCTAGCCAGTGATGGGTTGCAGCTATCAAGTGCTTTAACATCATTACCAATGAGAGCCTCTCATAATACACTTTATATCCTTAAGCAATTACCATTTTATGTACTTATAATGTTCCTTATGGCCACCCTCATACATTCCTACATGATACTCTTAAGATTTATTTAAATTCCTTCCCATCTTCCTCTTTTTACAAATGCCAGCCAATCAAAGGTGGGTTTTTATCTCTTTCTTTTTTTTTAATTTTATTTTATTGTAAAGATGCTGTACAGGAGGGTTACAGTTACATGAGTAAGGTAATGAGTATATTTCTTGTTGTACATCATTACCCTCTCCTTTGTTTTTCTCCTACTATCCCTTCCCTACCCCACTTCCCCCATTCTCCCTGCCCCAAAGTTGTAAATATCCTTTCCAACATAGTGTCTTGTGAGTATCATTGCTGCAATGGGTCATCCTGTGTCCTTGCTTCAGCATTTTGTTATTCCCCTTCCCCTCCCCAAATTAGATAAATGAATATACAAGATGCAGGGTACCAAAATCAAATACGGTGACAACAGGGGATATACCATGGGAGAAAGAACATACAAAAGAAACAAAAGAAATCACAGAGTACATTAAAAACAACAGTGACAAAGACAAACTTCTTGTGTCCATATCTTGGGGTTCATTTTGTTTAGCATCATCTTATATGCTCATATTTACATAGCTTTGAGCTTTTCTGCTTATCTGATAAGATTATCCTAGATGTATACTTGTATTGCAAATAAGGGAAAGCATGGGACTTATATTTCTTTGGGTCTGGCTTACTTCATTTAATATGATTTTTTTCCAAGTCTTTCCATTTCCACATTTTCTTGACCCATTTATCTACTGAGGGGCATCTGGGTTGGTTCCATATCTTAGCTATGGTGAACAATGCTGTGATAAATATAGTGGTGCTGGTAGCTTTAGTATGGCCTTGTTTGTGATGTTTGGGGTAAATGCCCAGAAGTGGGATTGCTGGGTCATAGGGGAACTTTGTCTCCTTCCCCCAGCATTTCCATGCCTAGGTCATAATTTTTACTGCTTTCCTGATTCTCTTCCTTATCTCATATTCTGGGGGCTACTGGTTACTACATAGAAGCTATAGAGGCTATAGAGAATATTTAGGGACAATTGCTTATAGTTCCGCGAACTATATTCACTTAAAGACATTCTGAAATATTCCCCTAGGAACATAAATCACATTGTATCCTGTCACAGAATTGCTTAAACTGAACTAAATATTAGTCCTACCCCTTGGGTAAATAGAAGATGTTTATAGAATAGTGATCCAGGACCTCATGAGTATATCTTCTAAGGAACTCCAAGGAACAGCATTGAGGGTTTGATTCACATATTTGGAGACTTCTTACCTCATCCTGTGAGATGCTCTTGTTCATGTTCGTAGAAGGAATAGTCATATTTCTAAATAGTTTGATTGTGTTACTCATAGATTCCTATTTTCACTGGCTTTTCAAGTCCCCAAATTTGGGGACTTATTTCAACTCATGTTCCTTTTAGGTAATATTTTGTTTTCATTCTTACTTCTCTTTGTTCTTTTGAGTCACAGAAGAGGATGATATATCCAGTGTGAGCACTTTAAGAGAGAGAGACAGACAGACAGACAGAGGGAAAGATTGACAGCACTTTTTTAAACTGTTTAAAGATTATTTAAATTGTACTTTTTAAAAAGAAATAAACCATTAAGAAAAAAAGGAGATAAAATATATTATCTATATTTTAGAGCAGACAATGGGAAAGAAATCATGAGAAGACACAGAGAATGATGTCATAGATGGTAAGGAAGGAAAGTTAATTGAGGGTCAAACGTTGCAGAGTGATTATCAACAGTTCATTGGATTGGATAATTGGATTGTAGCCAGGGCAATCTTCTTGTCTGGGTAGAATTGGTTGCCTGGATCCCAAAGGATGAGTCAAAGTAGAAGATAAAGAGAATTCTGATGGGGCATGGAGCTGAGAAGGGAGTAGAAGATACACAGCAACAGCTAGAAGCTGACTTGTGACTGCAGATAAGGTTGGTTTGCATATAGAAGAGATTCAGATTTGTTGAGACTGCAGGGAAAACCTAAGTTGAGAGCATGGAGTAAAAGGACAGGAAAGACACATCAGATGCAGAGGATCAGGTTCTGGATGACTGAAGATTAGGGACAAAGACTTAGTTACAAGTTCCAGAGGTGAGACTGACTGAACTTGGCCAACACTCGTGAGCATGACTGGAATAGAAGGGGATCAAATCTTTAGAGAGTCAGGTATTCTTTTAACAGTCACAGTGAAATCACTCAGAATTAGGCGAGATTTAGAAGACTATCATCCATGTGTGACTATCTTTAACAACTGAGGAGGGACCTACAATGAATAGGGGAGGAGGTTAGATAGAGTCATGGGCAGAACTATAGTCGAAAAGAAAAGAGGCTTTGCTTAAAGGCTGAACAGAGATAATTTGCCAGAGTTAATGGCAATATCGAAGAGTTTAGTGCTGCATTTTAGGCCCAAAGCTTCTGAATGATGGGAGATGACACTTAAATCAGCTGCCATATGAGGCTTTTGCAGGAGAGACATGGGGAGGTACTCATACTGGAGAAAGCCAAACTTCACCTAAGGCAGAAGGAAGACAGGTTAACTGCCTATTCTGACATTTATTGTTTGGAGAAAGGTTAGAGATGTGTGTCAGAGTTCGCACTGTCCATCTATTTTTCCTTTAAAAAGCAGAGATGACCACAAAGCACATAGCCTTCAAACAAAAACATGGATGATAAAGGTGTTATGCCTTAGAAAACAGATTGGAATGTTAACAAAATAGAGACATCTCCCAATACAAAAACGTGGCAACAATTAACCAGTCGTGGTAGCTCATGTCTATAACCCAGCTACTTGGAAGTCAGAGATTTTGGAGACTGAGTCACCCCAGACAAATAAAGTCAACAAGATTCTATCTCAACAAACAAGCAAGGCATGATAGTAATACCTGTAATCCCAACTTTATGGAAGGTACAGGCTGACAGAGCCTGGTTCAAGGCCAGCTGAGCAAAAACTGAGATGCTTTCTGAAAAAAATGACTAAAGCAAAAGACCTCAAGGACATTTGCCCAGATAAAGCAAGGCTGACTCAAAACCCCAGTATAACTTAAAAAAAAATTAGAGCAAGAGTCACCACAAGGGTTTAATGGAATATGATTCCATTGTTAAATGTCCAGTTATGAAAGAAGAAAGAAACACAGGGGTAAATAGAGGACCACATCACCTGCATTTAATTGGTTTATATGAAAGATGGGTGAAGCAATGTTCCTCAGACTTACACAAACAAATTAGTAGTTCTAAATAGTGATACAGAGAACCTAATTCTTTCCTTTGGCAACTCAAAGGGAATGAATTGTGTGAAGAGTTCGCTGGAGGAGGGGAACAGGTACTGCCCTTGTTTTTATCCCTTCATAAAGGTGTTAGCTATCTAAAGCTGTCTTCCCTGAGTTCTTACCTACAATAAAGGAACAATTATATTATGAAGAAACCTTATAATAAATTTCTTACATATTTGTATTACTAGGTATGGTCACTTTGATCTAATAATTCTGAGAACACTTATAGAACTCCATTAATGTTTTACATGAGACTCAAATTCTTGAGCATTGATGATGGAAAGCACCCCCAAATGATCTAGCTTTTCCCTACAGATCACTTCGCATGGTCTGTTGTTGAACTTGCATCTTACAAAGTTATAAATTTCTAATCTGTTACACCAATTTTTTGTGCAAAAGCTTTGTCCTTTCAGTCTCACATTAGATAGTATTTAGTCAGTGGAATAGCAAAACCCTTATCTTTTGTGCATTTTTTTGCATTTATAAAACTTCCTAAGTGTAATTTCTATAAGTTAAAAGGGAAATTCACAGTGGTTATTTACATTGGTTTAAACGTGCATTATAAAAAAACAATTAGGATATGAAAAAAATTGCTGTCTTCCTTTCACCAACCCCTTCTCTTCTCGTATACTACAGGTACCTCACCCTGAGCCAGCTCATTCTCACTCTCTGAACACATACCACATGTTTAATTATGATAGCTTTAGCGCACATTTTGACATTCGTCAGGCAACATACCCCTCATTGTTCTCTTTCGGTTTTCTTGCCATTCTAAGACAGCCCTTAACTTCCATTTCATCAAGTTTTCAAGTTAAAAATTGTATTTTAAAATGGATTGTATTAAACTTGAAGGTTTAAGAGTTGATATCTTTATAATGCTAAATCATCCCATCAAGGAATATGCCTAGAGTCCTCATTTATCAGGATCTTCGTGTCACACCGTTCAATAAAATCTTATGATTTTCATTGTATAGGATGCACACATTTCTTGTTAAATTTACACATTATAATTTTATTTCTATGTGGTTTGATCATATTTCCCACCTCTTATAGATTAAAACACATCAGTTGAGAAGCTTTTGGATTTTATATGTTGTTTTTCATGTTTTATTTTATTGAATTCTCATATTTATTTCTAGTAAGTTTTCAGTTGACTCAATTGTATTTGGGATCATTTAATTATATCTTCTGAAGGAAATAAAATAACAGTGTTCATTTCTCTCCAATACTTTGTACTTCTTTGTTTTCCTATTTTATAGCTACAATTAAAACCTCTAGAATAGAATAGAAAGTATTGGCACCCATTCTCTGCCTCATTCGTAGAAAACCCTCAGCTTTAGAGAAACATATGTCTAATCAGAATAAACATTACAATTCCCAGCATTCTTTGCAACAAGATGATGACCAAGGTCAGCAGAAATCTATAACAACTTCTTTCAGGAGCAGTGTTTTGGTTTCTTGTTTTTGTTTTTACTTATGTGTGTAAGGTACTTAGGCTTGAATTCAGGGCAGGTATTCAAGCACCTAGGAACAGTCTTTAAAGCAACAATACTCAATAGAAAATGTACTCATTACCTTGCTCATGTAACTGTAACCCCTCTGTACAATATTTTTACAATAAAAAGCATACAAAAAATTATCAGGAAACAGTAGGGCTTGGGTGGCTCACACCTGTAACCCTAGCTACTCAGGAAGCTGAGATGTGAAGACTGCGGTTCAAAGCCAGCCCAGGCTGGAAAGTCCGTGAAATTCTTCAATTAACCACAAGGAAACCGGAAGTGGTGCTGTGGCTCAAGTGGTAAAGTGCTAGTCTTGAGCTGAAGAGTTCAGGGACCATACCTATACCTAGAGTTCAAGTCCCACGACTGACCAAAAACAAACAAAGCAATCAGAAGATACCACACTAGCCTTCTTTTGTCTTTGTCTATCTACTGTGTCTCAAGTGTGGACACGACCTCTGGAACTTAAATTGTCACCTGGAAAAATGAGAATGAAGACCTACTGGTTGGAAGTGATAGAATACACATCCATCTCTGAACCTGAATTCCCAAAGAGGGCATGGGTTAAATTCACTTCACCACTATGAACTAGCCTTTCTCTACTTTTTTTTTCTTTCCTTGCTTCTTTTCTTGAGAGAGAAATAAAATAGTTTTTAAGCAAGAGCTAAACTTTACTGTCATGGGAAAAAATGTGATAATAATGCTTCAATATAATGGAATAGCACTAAGTTTTCACTACTTATTATATTTACTATTGGTTTGATATATATGTATCTCTCTCTCTCTCTCTCTCTATATATATATATAATTTTCAAAAAGTTTTCTACTACCTCTAATTGACTAAAAGATTTTAATTCAGAATGACTATACTTTTAGCAAATGACTTCAGCAATGGTTTAAATCAACTCTGTCCAATAAAACATTACTAAATGATAGGAATGTTTGTCATTTATGTGTGTGCTGCAGCCTCTAACTCTATGTAGCTATTGAACATTTGAAATGCAGCTAACAAAAATGAAGAATCAAATGTTATAAATAGTGTAATTTCAACTATTCAAATATCAAATGAAATAGCCACATATAGCTAAAGTTTGTAATGTTGTGGACATAGCAGACCAAATAATCATATAGGTATTCTTCCTAATATATTAATGTATGATATTGAAATAATATATTATACAAAACCACTTTTCATTTCTGAAACAAAGCCCACTTGGTAATACTAGAATTGCCTTGCTAATACATTATTAATGTAATAGGATGGAGAAATGGCGTTCACAAGGATTCATATTAGAACAATCACTACGTTATTCAGAAGAAATGTTTCATAAATCTTTTGCAATGGTATATAAGACTTTCAAGGAAAGACTTGGAAAAAATTATATTAAGTGAAGTAAGCCAGGCCCAAAGAAACATAGGTCCCATGGTTTCCCTTATTTGCAATAACTAGCATATGTCTGAGACAAGCAGAAACGGTCAGATAAGTTGATGTTAGGTGAAATGAACCCCAAGATAAGGACTCAAATGTTTTTGCTTTCATGCAATTGTTCCTAACGTATTTATAAGATTATTTCTTTGTTGTTTTGTATGTCCCTCCCCCACGGTATAACCCCTGCTTTCACTGTATTGATGGTACAATTTGTAGAGAGAAAGGGAAAAAACAAATCATTTAAATAGGGATACAGGTGGACCCATTGCAACAATGAGATGTACAAGTTGTTATGTCGAAAAACGAACTTTACAACTTTGGTGGGGGGAGGGGGGGCAAGAGAGGAGAGAAGGGGGTGGGGGAGGGGGGAGATGGAAGGGATGGGAAGGGGAAACAAAGGAGGAGGCAAAAATGCTTGATAAGAAATGTACTCATTATCTTGCCCATGTAATTATAACCCTTCTGTATGGTATTTTCACAATAAAAAAGAAAGACTTTCAAGAAATGTCAAATAATAAGGATAATGGAATTTGCTCTCCATAATGAAGGACCATGGAAGTTTTAAGTTCAAATAGAAAATCCAAGAGGGGTTGCCGGGCGCTGGTGGCTCACGCCTGTAATCCTAGCTACTCAGGAGGCTGAGATCGGAGGATCGCGGTTCAAAGCCAGCCCGGGCAGGAGAGACCGTGAGACTTCTATCTCCAATAAACCACCAGAAAACCAGAAGTGGCGCTGTAGCTCAAGTGGTAGAGCACTCGCCTTGAGCTGAAGAGCTGAGGGACAGCGCCCAGGCCCAGAGTTCAAGCCCCACGACTGACAAAAAGAAAAGAAAAACCGAGAGGGACAGAGTACAGATGTGAGGCTAGGTCCAAAGTGAGGGAACAAGAAGAAAGAAACAAAGCTTTTCTGATGCCATTAAAGATGAAATTGGGAGGAGATAATTTTCAGATGAAGATTTCCTAACAAAATTCTATACGTGATATAATTCCTCTAATCTCCACAAACTTTTAGTGAAATCCATAAAGATCACTAATGTTAGTGTGTGTTTGTATTAATGTATATTCTATAACCCTCTCTTTCCAAGCATGTGATAGTTTATAGTTTCCTCAATTAACTGTGACTATAATTGACAAATAAATGTGAGTAGAACTAATATAGACTGTTCCTAGAGAGAAGTCTTCAGCTTCTGTGTGTAGTTTTCCACATTTCCTTTCCCCTATCATATGACTGTTTATGTTCAAGACTATCTCTGATGGCCGATGTCCATGGGGATACTATAGAACACAGCCTGTATTAACCTATGGTAATCTTAGGACAAGCAGGAGATAATTCTTGGCTATCTTAAGCCACCACAAGTTGTAGATGTACATTGTATAGTCAGTCTATACTAACTTTGTAATGAAGTTTTCCTGTATTTGAAACAACTATTTGGCATTGCATTAAGAATGGAGGATGGGTGCTGAAGAAAACATTACTGAATCATAAAAGCTGAAAACTCATTGTCTTAGACCATTTTAAGTTGCTAT
This sequence comes from Dipodomys ordii, assembly GCF_000151885.1. NCBI lineage: Eukaryota > Metazoa > Chordata > Mammalia > Rodentia > Heteromyidae > Dipodomys > Dipodomys ordii. The sequence goes on along the minus strand of NW_012267219.1, from coordinate 16,039,880 downwards.
AAAAGAATACCACATTTTAGGTAAAATGGTTTGGGAAAGCTATTTGACTTCCAGTTCTGGAGCTAGGAAGTCAAGGAATATGATACCACTACCTGTGAGAACCTTCTTGGTTGCTTAATTTCCATATCAGGTAGCAGAGACTGGCTGTGTCATAGTGACAATCTGCATATTTTGGTGGCTTACCATAATAGAGAGTTATTTCCCCCTCAGACTAGATCCATCACAGATTAATACAGGTTCTGTCTTACATTGTCCTCACTCAGGGACACGGGCCATTAGAGAATCACGCCTACAAAAGAATGGTGGTATATCCATTAGCCAACAAAAGTAAGCAAAATTTAATTTTTAAAAAAGCCATCAATTGGAGCTAGAAGGAATCATGTTGAGCGAGGTAAGCCAAGAGCGAAGAGACAAACGGTACATGGTCTCCCTGATAAGTGGATGATAAATCCAAAATGTTAGGTGATACGACAAAACTAACAGGACTTAAGAAACAAAGAACTCCTGCTCATCTGGTTGAACCACTTCTAAATATCCCCATGCTGCTGATCACATGTATGGTGTATAACATGTGAACACTGTTATATATTACAGACTGTGATAGACAATTTGCTCCAGGAAAGTTAGAATGAACTTGTGACTTAGAAATTATGTAATTACTTAATCACAATCAAAAAAAAAAAAAAGAACTTCGGGGAAGGGAGGGAGGGAGGGGATGATAGGGGGAAAACAATGGAGGGGCTAACAATGTTCAAGAGGAAGTGTACTCATTACCTCACTCATGTAACTGTAACCCTCTGTATAGTATCTTTACAATAAAAAAAAATAAAAAAAAGCCATCAATTTTGTTTTTGTCTTGGGGAGTTTTTTTTTGTTTGAAATATCTATGTTTCAAAGCCTGGATTATTTTTACTTAACATGATGATCTCCATTTTTTCCATCTATTTCCCCACAAGTGACATAATTTTGTACTCCTTTATGGCTGAATAAAATCCCATTGTGTTTATAAATGCACACTCTTATACATGAATCTGCTGATAGACACATAGGATGATTCCATTGGTTATTATGAATAGTGCCACAATAAACATGGGTCTGCAGATATCTCTATTATGGGCTGACTTGGAGTCATTCATGAATACACCTAGGGGTGGTACAGCAGGATCATAGAGTAGCTCTGTTTTTTCAATTAGTATGCATGGTAGTGTGAGGAGTTCCAATTGTGATATTTCCATACATGCACACAATGTACCTTGTACATATTCACCTCCTCCATTCTCCACATTCAGCAGCAATCCAGAATAATAGAACTTTTACCACAGATTTTGTAGTTACTAGAGAGAACTTTGACAATGTTTGTTGGGATTACATGTCTCACTGTGGATCAATATATACGAGGATTATATGTGAATATAATATCATCAAACACAAGTCTAATTCCTGTGGCCAGGAGTTATAGTATACTGTGATTTTCTGCATAATAATACCAAATCATTGGAATGTAGGAGGATCTACCTGCAAAGCAAAGAGTTGTAATCATAGGAGAGAGAGAAAGGGGGGGAAGGGAATCACTAGGTGAATAAAGATGATAGATGCTCAAAAAGTTGACCTATTTCTAAAAGGGAATAAATATTTGCAGCCTTTACAATTTCCCCAGTGGACACTGATCCATCCAACTTTTCTTAACTCCCCTTAGGTCAACTTTGTAAATTTATCATTTTTTTTAGAAAACTGTCTATCTAGATTTTCAGTTTTATTGGCAAAAGGTTAAACAGGTTTTCTTCATAATCTCCCTTAAAATGAAAGCCAATAGCATAATGCAGATGGAAATTCTGTTAAGGCAGTTCCCTGAGGAAGTAAAACAAAAATACTTCAGGCTGCAGGTTGCAGTCCTTTCTCAGTTTAGCTTAACCCAGGAATAAAATTGAGTAGAGAAAGGATGGACTGAATATCCTTCAGGCTATTCTCCATATATATTACTTTTTACAATTGAGCTTTTGATAGATTCTGGGTAGCAGAGATTTCTGGGTTATAACCTCCAACAGGAAGTTGCTGCACACGCTATTTTACAATGTTCCATTGCATGTTTCATTGGTCAGTCTAAATACAGGGAGTTAAGGGTTTGTTATGAAAGTTGAAACAGCTAAATGGGACATATGTTTGAAGAGCAGACCTCAAGACTGAGCAAAGCTACTTCTTAGGACAAATCCCTAAACAGCAGGACAAAACATAAGGCAATGAGAATGGCAAAGAGTATGAAGACAATGCAGAAACATTTAGTGCATAGAAGATACAACAAGTAAAAAAATACCATAAAGGTATTACAAAGGTGGAAATTGAAATAGGTATTGTAACATGAGAATAGTTTTGATGGTCAGAAGATGAACAGAGGGTCGAGTGGGGACAGCATGAAAATGCTTTGTGAACATGTTTCTTTAGTTTAAGGAATGGAATGGAGGAATAAATCACAGATAGGTTTTTTTCCATTTAAATTTGTTTGAATTTTGTTAAGCAGGTGATCTTTTTAAATTTCCATATCTAATTTCTACTCTACCAAGGATTATTATTTGCTGTGCATGGATACTGGTTCTGGATAAGTATAGAAATGAATAATGGACCTTCTCCACATGAATGTCCCTGTACCAGGATGAAAGGATTCCAGGCCAAACACTGAATGACGTGAAGAGTTACCTTAAGACAGAAAAAGGCCTTATATATTGTAGCACCCTCTGAATTCCTACTTGAATTCAGATTCACAAATGATCCCAGATATTATCTCACGAAGCCAAGAAAAATTATACTTTGACCCAGACTGTGTGTAGACCAACACTGAGTAAAGATAGGAAGTAAAGAGGTAAAGATAGGAAGCTTGAATATGATTTACTCTCTTGTGTATGTATGCTCATGTCTGGAACTGCTTGCCCTATCTCATGCTATCTATATTCTAGTGGCAGTAATGCAGTTGTCTGTATTCTGAGTATTCTCCATCTTTTGTTAAAGAACCCTGATCCTTTTCTTCGATGGGAAGGAAAAAGGCAGACATACATCTTGAAGAACAAAAATCCAATAACAAAGTTGTCCATTAACATTTGCCATGCGAGTGGTTTCTTTCAATTGCTCCATTTATATGATCTCAGTACTGCTTTGAAATGTTGTCTAGATACTCTAAACCCACTTTTTTTTCCTAATAAGACACACACAGGATGGACATTTACATGACACAAACATAGGCTTCTCTCAATGGCTTAAGTCTCTCACCACAGCTATAAAATCTTGCCTCCATTCTTTACTGTCATCCAGCTGTAAATACAGAGTGTGTATGTGTGAAAATCTAGAATGTAATTGGAAAATATTGTAGAAAGTTTGATGGAATAGCTGTGACTTGATTCTATATCCCTAGACAACAGAAGCACAAACACTCTGATTCTTTGATTGACCAATTCACTTCAATATAAGAACTTGTCTTTCCTTCTCTTTCATCTTTAAGTGATTTGAACTTTATTAGCTCCTCTCATTCCCTACAGAAAGCAGAATAAATTGTTTTCCTTTTCAATTGGTTTTCAAGGCCTTTTATATGTATTTCTTTGATGAGAACTGCATTTCATGAAATTGCTTATATGTCTCCCTTTAAAGACTTACAAGGATATTCATGTGGAGAATGTCCATTTATTCATTTCTATACTTATCCAGAACCAGTATCCATGCACAGCAAATAATAATCCTTGTTAGAGTTGAAATTAGATATGTAAATTTAAAAAGATCACCTGCCTAACAAAATTCAAACAAATTTAAATGGGAAAAAAACTCACAATTAATTTTGGCAAGGCCCTTTAAGAAAGAACTGATTTGTGAAGATTAGAACTAATTATCAATTAATTATGAAAGCAATTATGGGAATGAAAGAAAAACTGAGATGAACAGTTCAAATAAAATTAGTCAAAAGTAAGTAGTGATTAAGTAGAGAAAATGGTTAACAATGCAGTGATAAATTAATATTTGCTTGTTAATATCCCCTATTCCTTCAGGGAACCTAAAATCTGGATTATAACTTGACCCTATAAACAACTGTCTACGTTTCAATTCAGTGTATACACTAAGACTATGTGAGGTCCCTCTTGTAATTAATCTTAAGCCAGGGTCTTAAACAATAGGATACTGGAGGGGGGGGGAAGGAGAAGGACAGGGAAAAGAAGGAAGGAGGAGGAAGAGAAGAAAGGAGGAAGAAGGAGGAGGAGGAGACCAGTTAGGGCTTTATTCAATCTATTATCTTTATATCTATAGAGGAAATATGAACAAATCAAGTTTTACAAAATTACAATGAGAATTTTTCCATTCAGAAGCTATTGTATCCTTTGAAACAAAACTGCATCATAACAAACACCACCATTTCTGTTAGGAAGTAGTTCCAGCAATAACTTCAAAGCTCCAGATTTTAGTAACCCTATTTTGAGTAGCCATATTTTGAGTAATCCAATATCCATTCATGGTACAAAATAACAGGGGAAAACTAACCTGAGATCTGACAGTGATCTTATTGTCATGCATGTCTTATTATCAACTTTGCTAAGGTATAGCTTTAAGTACAATCCAGGCAAGAGATGAAAAGAAGCTTGGAATCAGATGGTAAACCATATTTGGATCCTGAATATGTATTTATGGTAGTGTCTGAAATTGAAACATAAATGATATTTATGTGTCTAGCTGGCTCAAGTCAGAGAACCATAGAGTTATCATAAGCAGAAATTGGATCTCAGCAGCTCATAAAGTGCTTGGTATGTTCCTCTAGTGGAAAGGTCTGCCAATGCATAAAAGCATTATTGCTTCATTGTAAGTATTAATAATTAATGGCTAAACTAATGAATGAAATGAAAGTTTTTATGAATGCTGTCTGAGTTACCCAGCCTTTGAATGGTTGTTCATTCAGCTTTAAAGCTATCCATATACATTCTTCTCCAGTGCCAATGAGATCACCATTGGACTATATAAAGCATTATTCTGAGGTCTTTTAAACAGACACCTAGGAATATTCCCAAACAAATAAACAAAAAGATTTGACTACCTGCATGAGAGAATTGTCTAGAAAATAGAGTCATAGGATGTGTACATAGGAAGTCAGTAAATTCATAGAGTTGGCCCATGATGTGGGAGGCTTGGAAAGTCCAAAATCTAATGGAGGTAGTTGTCAGACTCAGGAAACAGTTTGAGTGGGAATGTGATCTTTGGTAGAAGCAGGAAGAGTTGATGTTGCAGATAAACTCAACTGTCTGCTGGAATAGCTTAATTGCTATGTACATATGACCTACAAGATGATGCTAAGTGAAATGAACTCCAAGACATGGACCCAAGAGGTTTTTCTTTGTTGTTGTTATTTTTAATGTTCTACATGATTTCTTTTGTGTGTGTGTGTGTGTGTGTGTGTGTGTGTGTTTGCCCCTATGGTTTATCTTCTGTTGTTACTGTATTTAATTTTGGTTCCCTGGATATTGTATATGTTTATTTGAATTAGGGAAGGGAAGGGGAACAACAAAGTGCTGAGACAAAGGACAAAGGGGAACCAATACAACAGTGATACTTACAAGACAATATGTTGGAAATGATCTGTGCAACTTGTAGGGGGAGGGAAAGTTGGAGAAAAATGAGGGAAGGGGTAACAAATTCAACAAGAAATGTACTTACTACCTTACTTATGTAACTGTAACCCTTATTACATTACCTTGACAATAAAATTTAATTTTAAACTTAAAAAATAAATAAATAAAAGGGGAAAAAAAGTTTGCTGACAGAAATCCTCAAGAAAGATCATTCTTTCTGCTCTGGTCTTCTGCTGACTGGGCAAGGCCTGTCTACATTCTAGAGGCAATCTGCCTAGAATCCAAGCACTTGAGAGGCAGGGCGGAAGATAGTGAGTTCAAGGCCATCCTGGATTAAATAGCAAGGTCCTCTTTTTAAAAGCATAAATAAAAATAAATAAATGTAATCTGCTTCACCAATGTCCATTTTAAATGTAGATTTCATACAACTGAAATATTCAAAATGTTTGATCAAATATTTGGGTATGGTGACAGACAAGCTGACACATACAATTAACCAGTAGACCATTACTTTAAATAGGAAGACCTCACACTGCTTATTTTACAACCATGTTATTAATTCAGCGACACTTGATGCTCATAAGCCTCCAGATTGTAGAGGTTTCCTTTTCTTATTAATTGCATATTTCATAAAAGTATCATTAGACAATGATGAGAGCCCATTTATATTCTTATCACCATGCTGTTTATCTCTTGCATTTATTATTTTAGCCCTAAAGTTACATATGGTATCTCAGGTTGGCAAAATTGCCTACTTTCCTTTCTTTACAATATATATTTCTTTACAATATACAGGTGAACTTATAATATTTTAGTCTCTTAAAAGAGTCACTGGGGGCTGGGATATGTGGCTTAGTGGTAGAGTGCTGGTTCCTCAGTACCATGTAAGCAGAAAAAGACTGAAGCGGCACTGTAGTTCAAATGGTAGGGCACTAGCCTTGAGCAAAAAGAAGCTCAGGGACAGTACCCAGGCCCTGAGTTCAAGCCCCGGGACTGGCAAAAAAAAAAAAAAAAAAGTCACTAGGAAAAAAGGCAAATTAAATAACTGTATTTTCTGTGGACTAACAATTTTTCTTGATTTATATTGGCATCAACTAAAAATGTTTTTGAAATTTTTAATTATTAAAAGATATCTCAAGATTTCAGAAAAATTTGGCAAAACCAAAAAAGATACTCTAAGATTATACAGCAGGTTATATCATTGTAACTTCAAACATCAATAAGATATTTAATAACCACCAGAAAAGTAAAGAAACCAGTAACATGGAAAAATAAAATCCCTGAGCAAATTTCAGGAAGCTTAAGAAAATTGTAGAGTGATCGCACGGGAACTTTATCAAACAATAATAACCCCAGAAAATCTGGACGCTGAAGACAAGAAAAATTCTCCTTGAATCATAAGGATAGACAAAATTTAACTTCATCATTTAGAACATTAAAAAAAGAGTTGAATCTGGGCATCGGTGGCTCACAAGTGTAATCTCACCTATTCAGGTGGCTGATATCTAAGAATCAAAGTTCAAAGCCAGCAACAAAAGCTGTGAAACTCTTGTCTCCAATTAACCACCAAAAAAGCTAGGCATGGAACTGTGGCCAATTGGTAGAGCATCAGCTAAAAGACAATGCCCAGGTCTGTCTATCTATCTCTTTGTATTATTAAAGCATATATACATATGTGTATGTATATGATGAAATTAAATCATAGAGATGTGTTCAGTTTCACTAAATACAGAAATAAAAAGGATTCCAGTAATGTTCTTACTTATCACACTAAGTAATTAGGAATTAGCAGGAAACAGTTTTGAGAATCCAATAAACATTTAGAATAAAAAGATTGTTCTTGCTTCAGCAGCATACATACTAAAAACTGGAATTATAAAGAGATTACCATGCCTCTTGCCCAAAAATGACATGCAAATTCATGAAGCGTTTCATATTTTCCTGTTTTAAAAATTACAGGTTTCCCCCCAAGTATCTTCTAAATTATCCTTTCCCCTTTCAGAGAAAATGCAGTTCTATGCAGACAATAGCTTTTGCTCTATATTACCTAGCAATTTTATAGCCAATTTGGGTCAAGGATCTATGTCTTCCTCAAGGTGAATTCCTTCTCTTCTGAATAAAACTCTAGAGATTCAGGGAAGCTTGTGTGGTCCACTTTGTCCAGATTTTCAGATACAGAACAGTAGTCAGTCCATTTGTACCATGATCATTGTGGTGCTTGTAGCATAAAGATGTACCATGTAATGGAATTACCCTAGGTACTCTTCATTCTCACACTAGACCCTGAAACACCCAAATCAAAGTACATTCAATGTGCTGTTACCTAGAATGTTTATTTGGTACCACTTTCACACACACACACACACACACACACACACACACACACACACACACACACACACCAAATACAATATCTTCCATTTAGTGGGACTGTAAGTCACATGACTGTCAAGAAAACTGATCTTGGTCCATTGGTGCTAAGGATCACCAAAGACTCACAACAGATAACAAGTGAATTCCTCTGTCCCCTCTGTGATATGTAAGCACAGATGAAGCACCTCCTTCAGAATAGTTGGATATCTGGATGTCATTTGACATGAGAGTCATAACTCTCTTGGTATTATTTTCTTTTGATTGTTGCTAAGTTGCTGAGCAAGAGACAATCATGGATTCATTCTCTTTCTCACACTGCTATGATTAGCCAAATTTTTTTTCAAATGTGATCTCCTCTCTAGCAGTTAGATAAGCATAAACACCGAATGCTCAGATCCATCAATAGCAGGGGGGAAAAAAAGACCAGTTACACAATAACCTTTGTTTAAGAACCACTCAAAGAGAATTTAGAATTGCAAGGGTGAACATTCCTGTTACCTGCATGGCGAGATGTTGGCCTCTAAGTACCTTCTCTTCCTGACATTTGAACACAGATGTCACACCAAGATCACTTCCTTTCCAATGCTTGCCGAAGCAAAAGAAAATATTTGAAGAAGCTGATACACTAACGTGGACAATGCAGCCTATCTTGCTCTAGAGTTGACTGACATGAATTTCATTCCACTATAGTGCATTCTTTCTGTTAAAAAAAAAAAGTTCAGTCTCTTGTTTCTGTAAATCCTGAGATACAGAGCCCACAGAGTGAAAGACTATTCGCAGGTTTGAGAAGTGGTGGAGTATGTAGTTTGCACACAGGAATAACAGGTGTCATTTGTGGGTATTCTACTCACAGCCTGTGTCATTCACTTTTCTGTCCTACCACCTCACTCATCATGTTTCTCACAGCCTCAACTCCTTCCAAAAACAAACCAGATACCAGCAAGACCCAGCCCTCAAAACCTCTGCACCTACTTCAGAGGATGGCATCCCAACCTAACTTTTCCTGTGCTCACTGACAGAACCATCATTGAATCAGAAACATCCAAGACAAAAGTAAGTATGGTGCTAAGAAGTATAAGCTTAAGGAACTTAAGAATACCTAATACCCAGTTAAATTCCAGATTGTGTAGGAGGTTCAAATATTAGAATTTAAAAAAACATCCCAAGGTAATAGTGAAACATAGGCAATCCTTATGGCCCCAAGCTGACCATGACACATAACCCTGGGGACCATTGCCAAATAAGTAACAGTAGGCTATCTGAAAGCAATGGCTTTTCTGGCAGAAATCATTGAGATAGAGTTACAAAGTGTTGTACTCGGCACAAAACCTGATAGTTTCTAAATAGGGCCCCCAAATCTTTGCTACTTCTCCCATGGTGAAGTAGAGTAACTGTCCTCTTACTTTGAATATTAGACTTGTGAGTATTTCATCCACAAAAAGTATTACAGAATGGATGCTAAGTTAAGTCTCAGGATCCATCACGAAAGGATATTCCACTTTGCTAGCTGGGACATTCATTTTGGCTCACAGGAGCGGAAGTCCCATTACCTTGACCTCCCATATTGCAGATAGATCAGGTACACTGAGAAGACACATACAGAGACTGGCTCAGCCTATTTCCAAGACAACACTAACCACCAACTGATTTTCCAAGAGTTGGTAGATTATTTGTGAATGCTGGAACTTAAATGCATTGATTTTAATACATATGTTGAAATAATGCCTCTCATTTTTACAGGAAACATTTATTTTCTGGTCTCTCTTCAAATTGGAGATCATTCTCACTTTAACAATCAGTAAAATTACAAGTGTCTGAAGCTACTTATTACTTGAGTTTTTCTTGATTGAAGACTTTTACTTTGAAAATGCTAAGAAAAGGACTGTAACGTACAACTTATCTCAAAGAAACAATCACAAGTATTTTGAAATAGCAGAGAAATCAATGGGATTTAATACTTTGAATGGTGGTCTGCAGAGCTTAATAGAGTTCCTCATAAAAGGTATATTCATGTCATCAACTCTGGTACCTATGAATATTACCTCACTTAAGAGTCTTTATAGATATAATTAAAGATTTTTTTGGGGTGGGGTCCCGTCGTGGGGCCCGAACTCTGGGCCTGGGCGCTGTCTCTCAGCTCTTCAGCTCAAGGTGAGCACTCCACCACTTGAGCCACAGTGCCAATTGTGGCTTTTTTCTTTTTGCTTATGTGGTTCTGAGGAATCAAACCCAGGGCCTCAGGCATGCAAGGCAAGCGCTCTACCACTGAGCCACCTTCCCAGCCCTAATTAAAGATTTTTAAATTAGGACATCCTAGGTTAGGTTATCTATGTGGAACTTTAATGACAAGTATATGTGTGTGTGTGTGTGTGTGTGTGTGTGTGTGTGTGTGTGTGTGTGTGTGTGACAGTCCTGGGGTTTGATCTCAGGGACTGGGTGCCATCTCTGAACCTTTTTGCTTAAGGTAGTCCCAATTACTTGAGCCACAGTTCTCCTTCAGGCTTTTTGGTGTTTAAATGGAGATAAGTCTCACAGATTTTCCTGCCTGAGCTGGTTTAGAATGGTAATCTGAGATCTGACCCTCCTGTGTAGCTAGGATTACAGGCTTGAGCCAGGTAGCTTCTGGCTAGACAAAGTGTCCTTTTAAACTACATACCAGGAAACCAGGCGCCAGTGGCTCATGCCTGTAATCCGAGCACTCAGGAGGTTGACATCTGAGGATCATGGTTCAAAGCTAGCCTAGGCAGGAAAGTCTGTAAGACTCTGATCTCCAATTAACCACCAGAAAACTGGAAGTGGCTCAAGTGGTAGAGTGCACTGAAGAGCTGAGGGACAGTGTCCATATCCAGAATTCAAGCCCCACGACTGACCTCCCCCCACAAAAAGATATACACCAGAGACATTTAATGAACAAAAGTAGTAATGTGACCATAGAGGCCAAGAATAGAGTAATACCACCACAAGCCAAGCACTTCTGACAGCCATTAGAAGCCTGAGGTTAAGAACAGATTTCCCATTAGATCTCTAGAAGGACCATTGCCCAGCCAACACCTTGATTTCTTTTTGATGTATGGCCTCTAGAACTGTGGAAGAAATTTCTGGTTTTCTAAGCCAATCCATTTGTGGTCATTTGTTACAGCAGCCACAGGAAATTAATACAGTTGAAAATATTTCTTCATCTCCATTATCTTGTCCCTTATAGGAAAAAAAATTACTAAGATTGCCATTTTACTCTTTATGCTTCTCCCAACAATATAGATTTCAGTTCAGATTATTAGTTATATTATAGAAATGTCAATTTTCTTCATGTTGAATGCTTTGCATGTTTTTTTTTTTGTCTGTCGTGGATGCTTTTGTCATTTTAATGCATGGTCTAGTGGTGATTGTTAGGCTGTATTTAGAGTAAAAATAGAAGAAGTTGATTGAACAGTCTAAATTCAGCTGACAGTCCTTTGACATATTTGAGGTGTGAGAGTGAAGGGTGGAGAATGACAACTTTATAGTAAAGTTATTAGCAGGAAAATGGTGTGGACATGCTTTAAAGTACCTGTCATTTTCAGTGGGGGGGGGAAGGGGGTTGGGGGCAGTCACCCTACCAAACACCTCCTGAAAACTGTGCAGATCATTCCAAATGAGCGAAGTATGAGAAACTGTCATAGTCAAAAGAATCCTAAAGACACAAGAAGACCAAAAGTAATGTATCCCAGGGGAACTCCAGGGAGAGGAAGAGTCAGGTAAAAATTCACAAAAAATGTGAAATAAAAGAATGAGTTCAGTTAAGAATATACAAATTCTGGCCCATTCATGACCATACATGCCCACTACTAACCTATTAGGTCTTAGGAACTCTTTGAAGTATGTTTGCAAATCTAAAACAACAACATAAAAGTCTATGTAAGGGCAAAAAAAACCCCAAAAACAACAACACAAAACAAACCCCAAACCACACCTCACCCCGGTCTCTACCCACATTCACATTCGACAAAAGGAACTCAAGTGGAGGGAAGTGAAATGCTTCCTACAAATCAACAGTGTTGAAGTTGTCCTGATGGCTTTTCAGAAAGCTGGTCCAAATGGCACACAGGGTGGTTAAAGCAGCTTCTCCCGCAATCCTTCGAGATGTGCTGTAAAGGGAACACCTAGGAACCCTTCGAGAATTGGAAGAAGCCAAAGAGTGAGATGAAGGAGACCCTTGTGTCGCGCCTCCAGTCCAGACTAGCTTCCTGGGCTAACCGGCGTGCCATCTGCTCGCCGTCCGGGCGGCCCACGTGTCCCCCCCACCCCGCTCGTTTTGGTGTTAGCAAGTTCGACCCCAGCAAGTCTGGGCAGCGCCGCTGCGGTGCAGGTTGCTGGGAGGGGAGAGGAGGGGCGGCCGCAGCCTCCAAAGCGTGCAGATCGTTTTTCCAAGCTCCATCTGCTCCCTCCGTCTCGGGGGCGGGAGACGCCGCCGCAGCCAGCCAGCCAGCCGCGGGGACCAGCGCGGGTCTTCTCTGCATAACAAAAGAGCCCAGCCCTCCTCCTCCCGCCGCCCCGCCTCGGTTTCCCGCGGCCCGGGGCTGGCGGTCCTTTGCAGGAATTGGCTCCCAGGCCGAGCTTTCCAGGTACCCGGAAGGGGGAAGGGGCCGTGGCGGCAACAATTGGGCGGGTGCGGGCGAAACGCGCGACACCGAGCGCCAAGACGGCGAGGGGTGGGGTCGGCGGGGCGGGGAGCCCGCAGCATACTGCCACGCGATTGGTCAGGGCCGCCCCGCCGGCTGCCGCTGATTGGCGCATGCTTAAATTCAGTCTCAAGGCGCCAGACGAGGTGTTTTAGCGGGGGACTGAGGTCCGGGCTGGAGTCGCGCTAGGCGGGTTCGCGGGGCACCGGTGCTATCCAGACATCGAGGGGTCTCCACCAGCGCCAGGCTCGCGGATCGGGGGGCCCTGTGTGCGCCTCGCCTGGCCCTCCTGATGTCGTTGCCCGACTGCTGACACCCGCACCCCCATCCCGCCTCGGCGTGGTCTGCGGAGATTCCAGCAGAGGCCGAGAGTTTCCTTCGCACCGCGGGAGTAAGCGAGCGTGGGGCCCGGGCGCCCCGGGGGAGGCGGGAATCGGGGGAGAGGGGTTCCCTCGCGCCCCGGCTGCCAGCCTGCCCACCCCTCTCCCTCCCGGCTGGCGGGAGATTGGAGGATCCTAGTAGTGGGACCTGTGGGGCTGCGCCTGCTTCAGTGCTCACAATGATCCCCCACAATTTGGGGGTTCACGGAAAGAGTTCATCCCCTTAAGTCTGCTGGGGTGCCTGGGAAGTATCTGCACTAAGCCCCGGTGGGTTTGATTTGGGGATCGGGTTTCCTCCTCCACCCCCTGATACAAAACCCCCTTCAAAGCCCAAATTCCTTCCAGTTCTTTGCGCCAAAATTAACTGACCTGGGAGACCTCTGCACTTTCTGACAGATTTGCCCAGCACCCTACCCTCCTGACTTTTAATTATCGCTTTTCATTTAAAAAGAAAAAGACTGGTTTTTGTCGACTTCCTCCCAGATTTTCCGTAATTACGTGTTTTACATGTTTGTGTTTGTTTCTGTGAGTTTGAAAGTGGATTAGAAAGTTTTGGCATTCCTGGAAATTCCCAGGCCCATGGTTAGGGAAAGGGGAAAGTTCATGTTCATGAACACATAATGCTAAGTATTCTTGCTGATACAAAGAATACCTAAGTATGAAATTGTTTCCTAAATACAATAATCATACATTACAGATGGAGGTAAATTGTTTAACACTGAAAGACTGGATCAACCCCTAAACGTCTAAATGTAAAATCGTTTTCTAATATAATTGGACATTACAGATGGAGGTAAATTGTTTAACACTAAAAGACCTGATCAACCCCAGGCAGACCAGACTCGATTTTGCCACTGAAGATGGGGAAAGTGCACACAAGGTAAGCTCAGAAGTTCCTTCATCTCTCACATGTCAAACATAGTGATATGTGGTCCAATAGTTTCCAGCATGTCACTTGTATTTGTCTTCAAAGCGTTTTAATTTTAATGAACATTATAGAAAAATACTTCTATTTTAAAAAAAATGAAGCCATTATTGTTTTAGTTCTACTCCCAGTCTTGCGATGGAAAGGCCAGGTTAGATGTAGTGTTGGAACCAACTTTATAGAAACCAAACATGCTGGGCACAACCAAAAATTTGGAATAGATTGCCTTGTCAAGGGTAGTAGAGCCAAAAGCTTTGTCAGAATGTTAACCTCAGTTCCTAGGAAAAATAGACCTGTAGTAATAAATGCTGGCTTATTAAAATGCCAAAGAGTGGTATCCTGTATGGACTGTCCCATTCACCCAAGATTGGGGCTTTTGCCTAACATCTAGGGAGACAGTACCTGGTTACCACCATCCTGCCCTCTGAATATTTTACAGTGCTATCCCTAGTTTTTGCCTGAGTCATTCCCTCTTTGCATTGCTTAGGATTTGCAAGAATGATATCTTCAAGAAGCGTTACAAAATAAACTGGTCATAGCAATATCTAAACTATCATCTTGCCCACTTGAGCACAGCTGATATACAAATCAGCACATGCCCTACCAAGAAGCCTTAATAAATAGCTTATTAGTGAACATCTGAGGGTTTTCTAGGCAGCAGAAAATAGGTAAGCCAAGGCTAGTTTCAGAAACTTTGAATATAAACCTGTGAGGAACAGATTGAATCTCTTGGGGCTTCTGGTCTTTTAAGCTTAGCATCAACAGTGAACTTGCCTGTTTGCACCTGTTATTTAGGCCTTTAAAGAACACTTGACACTTCTGTTTTTGGATAGGTATGAAACTACATATTATGCCAGCATTTAATTTGTTTTTGTTAGGAAAATCTACCAAAACATTATTGTTTTAAAGGGGACTGTGTGTGTCTGTGTGTCTCCTGGGGCTTGAGGGCCTGGGGCTCTGAATTTTGCTCAAGGCTAGCACCTTACCATTTGATTTAGAGCTTTACTTCCGGATTTTTTGTTAATTTAGTGGAGATAAGAGTCTTTAAGAACTTTCCTGCCTGGACTGGCTTCAAACTGTGATCTTCAGATCTCAGTCCCCTGAGTAGCTGGGATTACAGGCATGATCTGCACAAACACCCAGCCTCAAGGGGACTTATTAAAATACATAAGACATAGGAAGACAGAAATGTCTAGGTCTTACATACTCAGAATTTTGGTGTTAGGAGTTTCAGAGCAAAACTTCTTATTTTCCTTTATAGTCTGGATCGAATATCTATATATTTATACAAAGTTTATAAGCCTACTATGTTTCTGTCCTGAGTTAGTGACAGTTGCCAAGTATCTTCAACAAGGGCCCCCTGTTTTACCCAAACTTGCCTCAGTAAGTGTTGTATCCAGTCCAGGTTTTACATTTTAATGGTGTACAAAAATGCTCAAAAGTTATTGGAAAAGTCGTTAAAATATTTGAGTAGCTTGCATGAGCTTCCACCATAGAGAGAGGTAAGATATGGAAACAGAGTTCTTCTGATAAAATACTAGGAGGGGCTTTGGTGTCACTTTTCCACATTGTTATAAATTTAAACATTTTCTGGATGGTGAGAAGTTGATATTTAGTCTGAATCCTACCTTTGATTTACTGCTGTGCTATTTCTTAGCTACATGACCTCATGTAAGATTTATAAGATCTATCAACAAATGTGTATGCTTAATATGCTGGCAATTCAAGCCAGGTGCTGGTGGCTCATGCCTGTAATCCTAGCTACTCAGGAAGTTGAGATCTGAGGATCCCAGTTCAAAGCCAGCCAGGGCAAGAAAGTCCGTGAGACTCTTGAATACAGACCACTAGAAAACCGGAAGTGGCACTGTGGCTCAAGCAGTAGAGTGTTTACCTTGAGCCGAGAGCGTAGGGACAGTGCCCAAACCCAGAGTTCAAGTCCCACGACCAACCAAAAAAAAAAAATGCTGACAATTCAGACCATTTTTTCTTCTATAAATTGGAGCTAATACATTAGCACTTCTCCCATTGGGTTTTTGTAAAGCACCAACAGCACATACTCTTCTCACTAAACTGGATTAAACTGTCAGCCCCAAGATGAATGTGATGTAGGCCTAGCCCCTCAGTTACCTGACTTTCAAGAATCCAGATGTAAAACTGGCCAACTGTACTATAATTTGATAACTGCTGTCACAGGAGAGGTAATAAAGTACCTGGACAGAATAGAGGAGGAAAATACTCCTAAGCCTGCACAGCTTCCTAGAGGAAGTAATATCTGGGTTGTCTTACTGATAAGGAAATTCAACCTACAAGAAGAATGAGCAAGGTGAACATTTCAGACAGAAGAAATGTCATACAGTGTAGGCATTCAAAAAATGTTCAAGAAATCCAGAATGTCCAGAAGCCAGTGATGCTGACTTCTAGAAAGATCTAGAAAGATCTAGAAATCTCTCTGGGGGTACCTGGACTGGTATCCTGCTGGATCATCTATCATTTAGAGGAATTATTTTTTAACTTCTGCACATTGGTCCAGGTCTATAAGTACTTTATTAATGCAGAATCTTCTGATTACTTATGGAGAAGTTTTTCTTGAAAACAGAATTTTTAGCTTTATTACATAAACCTACTGCTCCCAATTGCAAAATTATAAAGAAGTCTCCCTGCTATGTTAGGGATGTTAGATTTCTCAGTGTATTGGGAGATGACATAAGTAACAAATGGTTAGTTTGGGACAGAGAAGTAAATGGGAAGAGTTGAGCTGTTGGGAGAGCTCTGTGAAGTTGCTAATACTTGAACTGGAATGACTGCTAAGGCCCTGGCAAGTAATAAGAAGGAAACTAGTTAACCAGTAGCTGTATATCGAAAATGGTGGTATGTATCTGGATCCTGGCCCTCTCAAAAATACGGATCATGAGTTTAAAGCCCTCTTCGGATAGATAGCAAGACTCTTTCTAGAAAAAAATAAAGTTTGAGAAAAGAAAAAAGAACTGTAGAAAGAGCATGGAATAAGTATGAATTTGGATTTTGGAATTTGTAGAATTTCAAGGTCCTAGCCTTGAAACCTAATTTGGGAATTGTCAACATATTATAAGGTTGACTTTAAAGCCACATATATGAAATTAAGTGAACCATTCCAGAGACTGAAGTGAACTTGAAGGCTGAGTGAGCATGGACTCAGGCAGTTTATAAGAGTCCAGGTATAGCCGGGCGCTGGTGGCTCACGCCTGTAATCCTAGCTACTCAGGAGGCTGAGATCTGAGGATCGTGGTTCAAAGCCAGCCCGGGCAGGAGAGACTGTGAGACTCCTATCTCCAATAAACCACCAGAAAACCGGAAGTGGCGCTGTAGCTCAAGTGGTAGAGCGCTTGCCTTGAGCTGAAGAGCTGAGGGACAGCACCCAGGCCCAGAGTTCAAGCCCCACGACCGAAAAAAAAAAAAAAGAGTCCAGGTATAAGAAATTACTCCAGGCACCTGAGACGCACAGAAGTACAAAGAGAATCAGGAGAGAAAGAGTAGAAGCCAAAGGTCGTTGAAAGGTGACCTAAGTGAAAACCACAGATCAAAACGGAGAAAAGGAGAAAGGTTGAAGGAACCCTCAGTATGCATTACTTCTAGAAAGTGTACTCTGGAAGGAAGAAGATTTTGTTTTTTAGTAGCCAGAAGACTGCTTAGCATGTAGACTTTATTATGAACCTTTAACCACAGGTAAGCTCCACCAATGACATTAAAGAGAAAATTATGTATAGTAAAGTGTAAGGCAGGTTCAAAGGAAATCAAGTGGATTTTATTGGGGCAAAAGTGAGTTACGTATGAGAGAACTGGAAAAGAGGTTGTTCAGGTTTTGTTGAGAACCTTGCAAAGCTAATGGCTGTCTATATTATTTGAAGCTATATATCATCTAAGCTAGAGGTATGGCTCAAGTGGCAAAGCCTTTGCCTACCAAGTATAAAGCCCTGAGTTCAAAGCCCAATACCACACACACATTAAAAAAAAAAAAGTAGCTATATGGAGAGAGAACCCTGTACTAGAACCAAGCAAGGCTTTAGCTACCAAACCTTTTCTATAGAAATGTGGCAAGGTATAGATGCTTACCTATAGCTATAGCACAGGTATTGTATTATGAATAAAGATGAGTATTTGCATAGCACTTCACAGATTTCAAGGCATTTTACCTGCATTATTTGATCTGATTTTCACAGCAACTCTATGGCCAGAACCAAGGCTTGTTATCTTGTATAGGTGTGAGAACTGGAGCACCACTTCATGGCCTCAATTTCTTGAGGGTGTCTAATCAAGGAAGTGATTTCCAAAGTGTGGCAGGTTAGGAGGGCTTTTTGGCCTGGAGAAAGGAAGGAAGTGGAAGGGAACAGAATTGGACAGAGGGAGATGTGTGGTGGCAGTTCAGTCACAATGGAAGTCTTGAGATTACACTATGCGACGGGATTTTGAAATGACCCCTTAGAGTGGTCTTGAGCTGAGGCCAAGAAGCCAGACCTTTCTGTGCTGATGTTACTTCTACCAGGCCTCCCACAAAATGGGTGTGGTTCTAGACTTGTCAGCCCTCTTCAGCCACAGTAATCCAGCTAAGGATTTATTATTGGCAAGACTTTCAGCAGCCAGGGGAAATGAGACCTGGATGCACCTTGGTATGTCTTCCTTACAGCTGTGCATCCTGCCCCATTAGGGAAGGATGACAGGACAGAAATCAAAACAGGGTATAATTAGATTGGCAGTTAACTTTCTGATTGCTCAGAACATGATTTGCTTGGCATTTTAAAATTTTGGCATAAATGTATAACACAATCCTAATCTACCACATAGCCTAACTCCCAACTTTAATTTTTTAAACTATAGTGAGAATATACCAAAGTAAGCGAAGAAATCATTCATTCTAATTGACCTCTTGCTAGGGAGAAAATGAGGACTGGTTACTTGTATGAGGACAAGTACAGTGGAAGCAATCCAGAAAGAGTAAATCTGTCGATGCAGCAAGCCTGGGCTACACACCCTATACCTTCAGGGTAACTTCTGACAAGGCCCAGTGTTCTTTGAGCATATGTAATGGACAAGGCACTGTGCCAAGAACTGTGAGGTGCACAGTCTCATTGAGATAAGACACACTCAGAATGTCAACAGCAATATGATGTGTTGTGTTATTGTAGTTGTAAGTGATGAAGGAGGAAGAGGGGAAAAGATAATTGTTAAATTGGTATTCACTAAGTACCAGGAACTATTCTCATAATTCTTCAGTTTGGTTTTGTTTTGTGCACTTGACTTTCAGTTGAAAGAAACGGCCTATGCTGAGGTAAAGGGACTTGCCCACCTTCCAACTGTGATAAGCAGCAGATGATGCTAAGCTGGCCGTGGATCTGGCACACGTAACTACCCATAATAGCATCCCCCAGAAATGCTAGTGGGGGTCAGTGGCTCACTGGGTTCTCTGTTGGAGGTGTGAAAAAGGTAACTTCCTGTCTGTTGCACCTAGAACCAGCTCATCTCTAGATTCAGAAGTTCAGAAACTGTTTTCATTGTTTTTCCATTCCTATGAGTTTTACACAGGAGGTTGGATGTGACCCCAGGCAAGTTATTTAACTTCACTGTGTCTGAGTTTCTTCATCTATAAAATGGCAAAACAATAGTACCTATGACGAAGGACTAGAAAGACTGGGTCAGGAGTTATGTATGTTAAATACATAAGGCAGAGAGTGTAGCAATACATTCTTAGCATTTCCCCTGTGAGTTCACTTGTAGAATACTTTATCCAAGTGGCACACCAGCAGGAGGGATTTGTGTGAAGAGGCAAACAGATGCAAACCTCCTGGTTGGAGGCTTAATGCTGGTTGGCTTTGAGAAATCATAGCGCTATCCCCACTCTTGCTACCTATTAGATAATGACAGAACTGTCAACCATGAATAGTAGCCAATAGCATCCACTAATCCAAGGAACAAAGGTTGGCCTTCAAACACAAACTGCCGCTTCTGTTACCACTTCAGAATGTTGCTTATTTCTAGGAAAACACTTTTAAAAAAACAAGTGGGGGAACCAATGCAACAGTGATAATCACAAGACAATATGTTGGAAATGATCTGTACAACTTGAGGAGGGTAGGAGGGAGGGAAAGTTGGAGTAAAATGAGGAAAGGGTAACAAATTTGTCAAGAAATGTGCTTATTAACTTATGTAACTGTAACCCCTCTGTACATCACCTTAACAATAAAAAAAACAGCTATCAGACAAAATCCAAGTATGTGCAATGGCAATAGTTATAAATGTATAGGAAAGGAGTGACTCATCCCCCATTGTGATTATGTAAGTCACAGTTAATGGGAGGAAAATCCTATCACATGAAAGAAGAATGCTTCTGGTTTTAAGTGGTAGAAATCTTTTCGGAGGAAGAAATGTGATTATAATTACCCGGAAACTCCCAGTGTGAATTTTTCGTACTTAGTTCTTTTCATAATGGATCTACCTTTAATCTTTTTTTATAATTAGCTAAGACAATCTGTGCAAAGTATGCTGTGGGGGTGGGGGAGTAGGTTCTATTCCACAGCTATTACCATGGTGCTGAAAAATTAAAAACAAAACTTGGGTCTTAAACACTTAGAAACCTTGACAGTAGAAAGGCGAAGGTAATGAGGAATGAAAAGATTTAAAGAATGTGTGTACATACAGATGTATGTGCATCTACATATACACATATATGTGTATTTGTGGTTATGTGTTTTACATATATGTGTGCATTTACATGAATGAAGATAGCATAATGGAACCTACCAAGTACTGTTTGTGAGAGGGTGGTTAAGGGATTATAATAGAGGGGTGAATTTACTCAAAGTATACTGTATTTATCTGTGAAATTTTTATAGTTAAATTCCTTTGTACTATTAGTGGGTCATTAAATAAAAATAATAAAAATATGAGACTTATTAATTATATTAAAACTATTGGTATTATTAGCTAACTATAGTTTACTAATCATTAATTATTAACTAACTGGTATTCGTAATATTCAAAAATAATTTTTAATCGAAATTTCATATCTAAGACAAAGATATCAAAAAAAAAACTTGCTGCCTACCTCTGAGCCATCTAAGCTTATTGCCAGTGGTGGTCTCTTTGTGTTGAGCAGGTTGTGGGTTGGTTGGATCATACTCCAATAGCAAGTCACATATGGTAGAAATGACAGGAGTCATGTGAAGTATGATCACCTATCAGGATGAAGGAATTTGGAAATTTATAGGCCAGGTGCTAGTGTGCTTACACCTAAAAGCCTCAAGAGAATGAGATCTGAGGATCAGGATTCAAAGCAAGCCTGGGCAAAAAAGTCTATGAGATTCTTATCTCCAACTAACCTGCAAAATGCTGGAAGTGGAAGTATGGCTCAAATGGTAGAGCATTAGTCTTGAGCAAAAAAAGCCAAGTGAGAGGGGATAGTATGAGGCCATTTTATGTATATGCATGCAGGCATATATATATATTATATACACATATATATCTGTGTGTATATATGTATACATATATACACACACACATAAATACATATATAGAGAGAAATAGATAGATGGAGAGGGAGAGAGAGCGATCACCCTTAAAAGCAATATGAATTTTACCTATATTCACTTTCATCACTCCTAATGATGTTTGTAATTCATATGCTGATAGATATATTCATAACCTCTCTTGCAGGGATGCCATGGAAAATAGGTTTAGAAGGAATAACAGATGATAATCCATTTCTTATTGAAGCCATTATTCCCTTCCCTTGAATGCATTCATCTGCCCTTCACCCATCCCATCCTGATACTCTACAGCCTTGACCATGTATTTCCAGCCTTGACCATGTATTTCCAAGTCTTGGTGAATGGTTGGATTTAACTGAACTCATAGCATAATCTGCCCTTCCTTGTCCTTGCTAAAAGATCTCTTTTTTAAATATAGGAAAATATATTTGTTGATCGATCAAGAATGGCTCCAAAGACACCAATAAAAAATGAACCAATTGATCTATCAAAGCAAAAACTCTTCACCCCGGAAAGAAATCCCATTACTCCAGTTAAGCTTGTTGACCGACAGCAGGTGGAGCCATGGACACCCACCGCCAACCTGAAGATGCTCATCAGTGCTGCCAGCCCAGACATAAGGGACCGGGAGAAGAAAAAGGGACTGTTCAGGCCCATTGAAAACAAGGACGATGCATTTACAGACTGTTTACAGGTAACAGCTATGCTCCCAAACGTTTGTTTTATAGAACTTAGAAAGCTTTACTTGATTTTAAGAAAGTCATAGAATTCTGCTTTTCATTACCTGATGAGCTGAAAGTTCCTATCTTTTCCTTAACAGCTGAATTCCTGTTCTTGATCTTATTTTTCATAAGAAATGCACTCTTCTTTGTATGATGCTCTCTTGACCAGACATGTTAAAAAAACAATAATTTTGATTTGATTTCTTTTTAACGTTTCTGTGTTGCTTTTGTTCAGATTTTATAGGCTATATTAGCAGAAATACTTTGGCTTGGAAAATTCCACTATTCATAAACATGGATCAGTTGGCTGTTTGGGGGCTTTATTCAAGTGAATCTATCTTTAAATTGCATATCCTATGAGGACTGAATTTGTTGCACTGGTGTCTAATGCCTGTAATCCTAGCTACTCAGGAGACAAATCAGAGGACCACAGTCTAAAGCCAGCCCAGGCTGAAAGTCCATGAGACTCTTATCTCCAATTAAACACCAAAAAGCTGGAAGTAGAATTGTGGCTGAAGCGCTAGAACTCCAGCCTTGAGCGAAAACTTTAAGCCTGATTTCAAGCTCCAGAACTGCTACCAAAAAAAAACAGATAAAAGAAAAACTAATGATTAGTAAACTTTTCTAGGCTTCCTTTTAAAAAGTTACTAGGTACCAGTGATACACCTGTAATCCTAGCTACTTTTAGGAGGCTGAGATAAGAGGATCGGGGTTCAAAGCCAGCCTAGGCAGGAAAATCTGTGTCCAGATTAAACACCCCAAAAAGCTGGATATAGCTGAAGTGGTTGAGTGCTAGCCTTTAGCAAAAAAGCTCAGAGACAGTACCCAGGTCCTGAGTTCAGGACCAATACACAAAAAAAGCTTACTTACAGATTATACTGTTCTTAGCTATTTATACTCCTTTTGATGGACCTGTTACAGTATAAAATTTACTAAAATGAAGAAATAGGGAGGGGAGAAGAGAAAAAAGATGTCCTAAATTAGAACTTGAAATTGATAGACCAAAATGAATTTAATCTCCTACACATATCATTACAGTGGCACAAGGAACAGATTCTTTCATGTAAGTAGATGCAAATCATAGATTTTTGAGAGTATTCCACATGATTTAAACCCAGAAAATGCTCAGAATTCTTCTGGGCTGTCTGGCTTCCTTTATATTTTGTATTTGATGTGGAAAGTCCAAGGACTTTGTTCTGCAGATGTTAGGAGTCACCTGCCCTGGTTTTGCTGGGGTTGGAAGGATTAAATAAAATTGTGTGCTTTTTGCTGTCAGAGTCAGAAATTAGATTTTCTTTTTTTTTTCCTTTTTTAAAAAAAAGGTTTTGATAAAATACAGCAAAGTGAAAACCACCCAAAAGGATTTGTCAGTCATCTTTTTGACACAGTAATATTAGCTTACTTTTATCAAAGTAAACAGTTGTGCAATAATGACCCTAAAACACTTCTAGAAATTACTACAAGTGTTTTCTTTCTGTTTGGTTTGTGAGTTGGTTTTTGCTTAGTTTTTGTTTTGAAGCACTGGGATTTAAACTCGGGGTCTTGCACTTGCTCTACCACTTGAGCCATGGCCCCACCTCTTTTTTGCTTTAGTTATTTTTTGGATATGATCTTATGTTTTTGCTCAGGGCCAGCCTTGAACCACGACCCTCCTTCCTACACCTGCCATGTAGTTGTGTTGTGGGTATGAAACTACCATGTATGGCTAGCTTATTGGCTGAGATAGTGGTCTCACTGATTTTTAGCTCTGGTTTGCCTTAAACCATGATTCTGGTATAGCTACTGCCAGGTCATTGGATGTGCAGATGTTTACAAGTAATGTCCATTTGCTTTCCAAAGTGCTGTTTGTTTCCACCAGTAACAGATAAATCATTTGTTGACCCACATCCTCTCTGACACCTGAAATTGTCAAACATTAATTTCTTTCAAGCTAGTGAGCAAACAGGTTTTTTTTTGTTTTTTTTGGGGGGTTTGGTGGTGGGGCTGGAACTCTGGGCCTGGGCACTGTCCCTCAGCTCTTCAGCTCAAGGCTAGCGCTCTACCACTTGAGCCACAGCGCCACTTCTGGCTTTTTTCTTT
>NW_012267219.1:15964811-16013645 GCF_000151885.1 Dipodomys ordii | reverse complement strand
TACCACTTGAGCCACAGCGCCACTTCCGACTTTTTTCTTTTTGCTTATGTGGTGCTGAGGAATCAAACCCAGGGCCTCGTGCATGCAAGGCAAGCACTCTACCACTGAGCCACCTTCCCAGCCCAATGCTTTTGAGGTTTTTATGAGCAGCCTTCATTGATGAAGCTTTCTCCGATTTCTAGTTCTCTTAGGGTATTTTTGAAAACCATAGATGAGTGTTAGATTTATCAAATGCTTTTTCTGAATCTGTTGGGATAATAATCTCCCTTCTTGAATCTGTTTATTAAAATTGTTTGCTTTCTTCACTTGAGTGAAGCCTTTTTCAAATGTGGGCTGATGAGACAGGATGCTAGACTACTTACAATAAGAAAGAGAAAGGAGGAATATGATTTACAGGCCTTTGTCCAGTTTCATCAACCTTTGGTCATTTGTAAAATATACAAATTAGCAAACACCATGCAGGTCAGTGCATCTCAGATTTTCATGTCAAGAACAATAAACCATGATGTTATAGGCCTGAGATTCTGCATCTCAAACAAGCTTCTAGTAGTGCTTATCAACAACCATACTAGCAAGGGTGTATCATCTATACATGACATATTTTTAAAATTTTTAACCAATAGAAGGAGCCTCTTATAGCAAAGAAGAAGAAAAAAACCTCAGACCAGAAGAAACAATAAATCATTAAGAACATCAAATTACAAATGTATTTAACACGAATCTTGGGTGATAGGATGGTATAAATGGAATACGTGTCTCCTGTACTCCCTTTCCAACTTGTCTGTACCCATCGTTTCAATTTTTCCATTAGGATGTTTTTCTTTTTGTTGGTCGTGGGGCTTGAACTTTGGGCCTGGGCGCTGTCCCTGAGCTCTTTAGCTCAAGGAGAGCACTCTACCACTTGAGCCACAGCACCACTTCCAGTTTTCTGGTAGTTAATTGGAGATAAGGGTCTCAGGGACATTCTTGCCTGGGCTGGCTTTGAACTGTGATCCTAAGATCTCAGCCTCCTGAGTGGTTATGATTACAGGCCTGAGCCACTGGTGCCCGGCTCCATTAGGATGTTAACCATGACATATCCCTCCTCTCTTCTGTCTGCCCTCTGTAGCTTGATGCTGTTGGGGACAGTGCTGTGGATGAATTTGAAAAGCAGAGGCCAAGCCGAAAACAGAAAAGTTTAGGACTGCTGTGCCAGAAGTTTCTAGCTCGCTATCCAAGTTATCCCTTGTCAACAGAGAAAACAACCATCTCCCTAGATGAAGTTGCTGTCAGTCTTGGTATGTATCACCACAGTACCTGGAGGCCTGTCTCCAGTGATAGTGGGAAACTGGTTTCCTGAGGCAGGTAAAGTCCTTCAGAGTGGGGCCTCCCACAGGGGAGGACAGGGAGCAGCCAGAGATGTTTGCATCATCATCAAGTGTCTCCTCTGTGCACAGAATTCCAGAAAGCCTCCTAGATCTGGGAGAACAGGCTTTTTTAACCTTAAATAAAAACATTTTGCACTGGGGTGTTAGTGACTCCCACTGTAATCCTAGTTACTTAGGGACTGAGACCTGGAGAATCCCAGTTGAATGCCAAACAAGCTTTCTGGTGAATGGTGAATGGTCAAGATGACTTGTACTCATAAATGGACATGTTGAACCAATTCCCCTTTGTGCTTATAGAGACTTTGAAAAAAAATTTTTAAGGTGTCTGAGATTCTGTCCCAATTAACCAGCAAAATGCTGGAATGGAGTGATGGCTCAAGTGGTAATTTGCTACCTTTGAGCATAAGTAAGAGCATAAGGCCTTGAGTTCAAGCTCCAGCACAACACACATGTTGTATACAGTATTCATATAATTAATATATATTTTATGTGCATGTTTATGTGTCTATATAGGTATCTATACATATATCTATGTATATATTTGTAATAGGAAATATTTTTGAGCTTTAGATTATAAAATGTCCCATTTTAAAATTCTCCTTCACCCTCACCATAAGATAAATGTAATCCCATCACTTGGGAGGCTGTGGCAGGAAGATCATGAATTTGAGGCCACCCTGGGCTTCCTAATGAGACTGTCTCACTAAAAACAAAATACAGATATCTTGCTTTTAATTTTTTAATAATGTTTGTAAGAGTTTATAACTGATGTTATTTTATTTTAAAGCATGATTTGAGAGCAAGGTTTGTTTGAAGTCCATACCATGATATTCACATAAAGCCTGTTAAATGAGAAAAAAGCGTATCTGCACATTATTCATACAGCTTAAATCTTATAACAACGAAGGGCAAGAGCGTTCACATGACAGGAGTATGTGTAATGTCTGATGAGCGTACTGCTGTAAAAAAATACATGTGTGTGCGTATATACATACATACAAATAAATATAAAATATAGATAGATTCAGCTGCTTCAGAATAGAGACCCCTAGTGGACATTAACTGCGGTTGACAATCATTAAGCAAAGATGTCACAATATTCTCTTAAATCATAAGAAGCATTTACATATATGGAGGGGGAGGTGAAGAGACCAGCTTAAGTAGATGATAAATATTTTTTGTTTCTTAGTTTTCTTCTTTCCATAGATCAGAACATGTGCCTTGGGACATAGGCGATTGTTGATCTGAACTATTCAAGCTCATAACTAAGAAGATGATTTGGGTTGTTGGAAACTGAGATAATTAGGAAAAAGTGGGTTGTGGTAGGAATATCATATCATAGGCCGATTTGGGGGTCAATGGGGCTTGATTTTTTTTCAAGTGCAACTCTTAAATTTATATATCGTAAATCTTTCAAAAAGGTAATTGACCAGAAAAAAAAATTAACCTATTATTGACTGTAACAAAGGGACCATAGTACCTACCTTGCAGAGACATCGCCAAGTTGGACATAATCAGAATGGCATGCCTAACTCCATATCTGAGGCATGGATTGGCAGTGAGCCTTTCAGAAACATGAGCTGAAATGTTCTGATTGACTCTGAAAAACCTCTTCATACCTGGCATGGATAATAACTTAGTTCTTATTAGATTCTTCCCCTTCACCCCAATCCCCAGCTGTCTAGTCAGGCTCTGTATATAAGAAAAGGTAGAATATTGTGGCTAGGGAAACATTATAGAACCCAAAGTTTAATGAAATAATCTGGAATAGCTGACAAATCCAACAGGGAAGGGAGGGAAGGCACAGTGGGGAGCCTGTTAAGGTTCTGGGTCCTAGAAACCAGTGGTAGAGAAAATGAGGATAACAGATCATCCAGCATTCATAAAGCCTATTCCACATCTCTAAATTCTCCATCCAGGAGTCTTGCGCTGATGTCACTACAGAAGACAGAAGTTTAGATGTTGGAAGG
The DNA here is from genome assembly GCF_000151885.1 of Dipodomys ordii. NCBI lineage: Eukaryota > Metazoa > Chordata > Mammalia > Rodentia > Heteromyidae > Dipodomys > Dipodomys ordii. The sequence continues at coordinate 16,010,308 of NW_012267219.1, read as the reverse complement.
ATAGATCACAGGTCCTAGGGAAGACAGAAGAACAAACTCATACTTTCATCTGGGCTACAGATTAATTCTTAGAGTTCCACATTACAGTACCTGGAGCAGAATTCCGGAGAGTTTTTTTTTAATTGTGAAAATACTGTACAGAGAGGTTACAATTACATGGGCAAGATAATGAGTACATTTCTTATCAAGCATTGTAGCCTCTTCCTTTGTTTCCCCTTCCCATCCAGAAAGTTTTTATAGCTTCCCAATGCGCCAGACCTGTCATCTCTCCATGGGAGCTTGAAAAATGAAGTCCTTTCCTAGTAGTTTCATTGGTGACCATCTCCTGGGATTGAGTCTCCCTTCTATCTCAAGGTTACAAGCTGTTAAGACCATAGGATATGTAGAGCTTCATATTGCCTGATTTCTCAGATTCTGGTGTATATAAGCTTGACATTGATATTATGGGTAAGAATTTAAAGAACAGAGGGCAACTTTAGTAAGTGGAAAATAACACAACAACAGTTAAAACTCTGTAAGGTGGAAAATTCAGGTGACTAAGCCAGGCAAGCAGCTGCTACTTTGGCTCTCACCAGAACCACATACTAGGAACCATGGTACATATTAAAGATCATCTAACTCAAATGCTCAGAATCTATGATTTCCTCTTCCAAGGGATATCTAGCAACTAGATGGAGACTTAATCGCTTGCTAGCAAATACCTAATAACAAAACACTGGGGCATATGGCTGGCCCTGGGGTGTCTCAGTTGCATTCACATGACATTTCTAATGGGAAGGTTTATAGAATGTTACACTCTAAACAAGATGTGGTAAGATATTTAAACGGCTGAAATGAAGAACCAGGCTTTTCTAGACAAGGGGATACTGACTGCCCCTGCCAGCACCTTGCAATGGACAGCTGGTACTGAAGCCTGAGATTTAGAGGGCTGAGAGCTTGGGCCATGAGGCTTTCAGAACATGAACTGAAATGTTCTGCTAGACCATGAAGTTCCTCTTCCTGACTGTGCTAAAAACGGCCTTGCCACCCCAGGGTTTTCCTTGTAATAGGAGTCTTTCTCATATTCTATCTTTGAAGAGCCAAAAGCTGCATTCACCAAGTCTGCCCTGATTCTATAACAGTTCTTAGCTGTTAGGAAAAAGAAAGAGGACATCTTTGTTGCTGGGCAGGTTTTCTGGAGACGTTTGTTGTGGACCCTTAGGCTAGAACAAAGGAATCTGTGGGCCTGAGGGCATATTGCACAATAAAGTCACTGACAGATTGGGGGGGTGGGGGAGGTGGGTATGGCCCTGGGGCTTAAACTCAAAGCCTGTCCACTGTCTCTGAGCTTTTTTGCCCTAGACTAATGCTCTACCACTTGAGCCACAATTTCACGTCCAACTTTGTGGTAGTTAATTAAAAAGCCCACAGACTTTTCTGCTCAGGTGGCAGTGAACTGTGATCCTCAGATCTCAGCCTCCTGAGTGGCTAGTTTCATAGGTGTGAGCCATCAGCACCTGACCAAACAGGTTTTTATCTAGTCCGATATCTTACATTAGCAGGGATTTTAGGCATCTCTAATGCCATGTAAAATATTTAGATTAAAATTAATACACTAGGGGAACTTTGACATTCGTTTTCATCTTATGAGGTAAGCACTAAGGCACAAAAAGGCTAAGTAACTTCCCAGGATCACACAACCAGTAATAAGGGGTAGATCAAGGATTCAAATCAGGCAGTTTTACTCATATCCCTCCCACACTTCACCACCATAACTACTTCTGATGTTTGGTAGACAGCTCATGCTCCCAAGGTACTTGTAGAGATGGGGAAGTGGGGAGGGAACTGATGACTGTCACAGTCATTCTGTATCAGTCTTTGTGCTTCACTGATGGGATGTTTGTTAGCATATGGAGAGTGAGAACACCGGGAGAAGGGTCAGGACCACGTAGAGCAAGAGGACACTGGAGGGAGACTTGTGCTTTTTCCAAGTCTGGCTATAGCTTCCTCCAGCAACTCCAGCCCAAGCCCTTGAACCATTTTTGTTTTATTGTTCATTTTTTTGTTTGTTTGGTGTTGATGGTTGATGGTACTGGGATTTATACTGCCCCTCATGCTTGCTAGACATGTGCTGTACCACTTGAGCCACACACCCCAGCTCTTTTTGCCAACCCTTCAACCATGATCCTACAGATCTCTACCTCCCAAGTGATCCTACAGACCTCTACCTCCCAAGTAGCTGAGATTATAGGTGTGAGTACCTGACCTGGTCATGCCCTTATATCTTGAGTTTCTAGCTCAAAATAGGAAGCAATGATTAAGAGAGCCTGATAAAATTCTTTGTATCATTCAAAGTTCAAGAAAGGATGATATTGTCCAATGATGAAGTGCCAATTATTAGACCTTAGTTCTCATTTTGCAAAATTAGGCATACAGGTCACACTCAACCACCCATTCATCCTGTGTCATTATTATGCATATTGTGGCATATATCCTGTGGCATATTAGTATGCATATCACTTGATACTACCAATTTGAATATGCTGAAATACTTAGAATATACCTTGTTGACCTAATAGGTATCAAGAGCAGATGCTATGCAGATGAACTATGGCCATCTCAAGACTGGGTCTACTTGAAAGTTGGATCCCAAGAGTAAATAAAGAAAAATAATTTCCATTGTTTAAATCTGATACATTGAATTCATTGAGCATCCACAAATTGCTTGGCATTACATTCTACAAAGTAGTTAATAGAAAAGTCTAGGGTCAAGGATAAAAAGTCCAATCCAAGGATATTCAAAAGTGTACATCTGTGTGTTGTCTGTTGGCCTATGTTTCCCAAACAGGTGTGGAGAGGAGACGTATCTATGATATTGTAAATGTGCTGGAGTCGCTACATCTGGTCAGCAGAGTCGCCAAGAATCGGTATGGCTGGCACGGTCGGCACAGCCTGCCCAAAACCCTGAAGACTCTCCAGAGACTAGGAGAGGAACAAAAATATGAAGAGCAGATGGCCTACCTCCAACAGAAGGAGCTGGATCTGATGGATTTTAAAGTTGGAGAACGTAGAAAAGATGGCTATTCTGATTCTCAAGATCAACAGTTACTGGATTTCTCTGAGCCCGACTGTGCTTCCTGTGAGTCTGTTATGACCTTGTGCATAATAGCAAAGAGAGTGATGGTCTCTTCTGAAGATCTTCACTATTAAGATATAAAGTGCCGGACTCACAAGCCTAGAGGGAGATGTCCTATCATTCTGTCTATTCAAGAAAGGAAGCCAGATGGCTGCACAAATAGGCCATCCACTTGACCTTGTGCAAACCTTGCCTAGTAGCAACTCTCTTGGTGTTTGGTGTGTTTGAATTGTAGATCACTAACAGAGCTCCCATCTATAATGGGACTACTCAGTACTCCCCCCTCTCTCTCTTTCTCTCTCTCTCTCTCTCTCTGTCTCTTTCTCTCTTTCTCTTTCCTTTTTGGAGTGTGTGTGTGTTTGTGTGCCAGTACAAGGCTTGAACTCAGGGCCTATGTGCTGTCACTTTGACTCAAGACAGGAGCTCTACCACTTGGGCCATAGCTCTGTTTCTGGCTTTTCAGTGGTTATTTGGAGGTAAGCAGCTCAGACTTTTCCTGCCCAGGCTGGCTTTAAACCCGGATCCTCCAGTCTCTGTCTCCTGAGTAGCTAGAATTATAGGTATGAGTCACTGGCACCTGATAATGCTGTTTTCTTTTCTTCACTGATGAAGTTATCTTTGCAAAGAATTATATTTAATTATTATGCAGTAGATTAGGTAAAAATCCCCTGGAACAGAAAGTGTTTATTAGAAAAACTAACAGGATTTGTTTTTTAATTTATATTGTGTTGTTCCTCCCCATAACTAGTATCTTCCTCTTCGCATTTTAGCCAGTGATGATCAGCATCCTTGCCCTCCTCCTCGTTGCTCAGATAACAAAGTACAAGCATCAACTCACATTGTAATTGCAAATCTTAGAAGTACAAAGAAGGGTGACATTAGAGTCCCATGGGCTCATGCCTTTTATTTCCAACCCACAAGGCAGGGAAGGTAGCCATCTGTTGTAAATGGTTTACCTGCAATCCATGGAAGCTTACTTCTAATCCTTTCCTGTTTATATAGAGCTTATTTGTGCACCTAGTTTTGACAAAAATTGGGAGACGCGGGCATCCATTATGTTAGTATATCTAGATATAGTGAGCACAGAGAACAACTATGGCATTTTTGCCTTTGGGAAGAGAGTTAATGTCCTGGGGGGCGAAGGGGAAGGACACCTTATCTCTGACCTCTCTTTTCATCTGTCCATATTAATCTTCTCCAAAAATTTGCTTTAGGAAAACTTACGTGTGGATTCTATTATATATGTAAGTGTGGCATGTGAGGAGCAATTTAAAATGTGCGTGTAAGAATTTAGGCTTGCTGCAGAGTAATTTTATGAGCCATAAGATTTGCTTAAATGAGCTGATTTGTGTGATGGGTGTCCAGTAAGTTTCTGCCTAGAGCATATGCTGTTGGAGTTAGAAGGTTCTGGAAACTAAGGACAGTTTTTCTTAGGGTAAACCCTTTGGTTTGATTGTTGTTGTTGTTTCTTTCCCTTCTCAGCATCTGCTAACAGTAGAAAAGATAAGTCCCTGAGAATCATGAGCCAGAAGTTCGTCATGTTGTTCCTGGTCTCCAAAACCAGAATTGTTACTCTGGATGTAGCTGCCAAGATACTAATAGAAGAGAGCCAAGATACTCCAGATCACAATAAATTTAAAAGTAAGAATCTTTATATCTTTATATCCCACAAAAAGGGTGGGATTTCATGTGATGATACTTTTGGTCTCTTAAGATTATGAGGAGACATGTATATATATTTATTTTTGAGAAAAATACTCTCCTTCCTGGGCTGATAAAGGTCCATTAGTGCTGTTGGGAGGTCAGTCACCTGTTCGAAATCCCTTTACACTGCTGCCTGAGGGCCTTTTCTGAATGGTTCTAGTGAACAGGAAAGTGGACAGTGAGAACAGAATACCATGCTGAGAACTGCAGTCAGGGAGGGGATGTGGTTCTTTGCATTTCTCTTTCGTAATGCTGCATCCAAGACAGAATATCTGAGTTTTCTTTCCCCTTTTCTCCCCCACCCCCTGCTTACTCTTCTGAAGGGTGGAGATGAAAGTTGTCTGCAGGTAAGAACCAGAGAACCGATGAGGATTGGGTGGTGGGACATGGCTGCTGGACAGAAAGATAGCCTCCAAGTGTCGCCTGTGCATTCCCTTTTTCTGTGAAGCTAGGATCCTGTGCCAGTTCCCTGGGCCCCTGGTGGGAAGCCATGTGCTCATTCTTAGCTGCTTTGATTTCTGGCTGGAATAATAGCTAGGTTGAAATGGCTCGATAAAAACTCAGCCCTGGCAGGGTTAGGAGAAAAGCTTAATGTTTCTGGACAATTACCCAAACTCCTTTGCTTCATCTGAGCCCTGAGGTCAAATGTGTTTCCTCTCAATCAATTTTTTTGAATAGAGATTTCTTGGATAGAAAAAAAATATGTCATTGTCCGGCCTATCTTACTATATTACCACCCCCTTTGGGTTTTCTCTCACGTGTGTATGCAGTCTTCCAAGATGGCTGAGATGCCCTCCCATCCTGCCCTGCTGGATGGCCAGAAGGTCAGCATTTCAGGTGTGGAGCTGATATTATTAAGCACATGACCTTGAGTCTTTGGCATCTTTGTGTCCAGTGAGTGTGCCCTTGCTGAGGGTCCTTGGGGAATCCTTGTTATTTTTACAGGCCAGCTGTCTATGAGGCAGGTGCCGCAGCCTCCTGCAGAGAGCAGCTCAGGACAAGGCTTGGATGTGCCACACATCCGAATTTCATTTATTAAGCTTTTCATCTCAGTCCATTTTTCCCCCCTTGGTGTTTTTTGCAATCACAGTGCTCTTTGCTTTCTTGTCAGAGGTGCGAAGTTGTAGAGAGGGAAGGACAAACTGACCTTCCATTACTATGTGTCTTGAGAAACATCAGCTGCATAAATCTTCGGTGGTTTTGTGACAGAGCCATTGGTCTCTTCCCCACCCCTCTGGAGGTTCATGTGGTGACCAAGAAATGTGTTCTGTCACATCAACTCAAGGTACTAATGTCACAGGTGGCACAACTGTAATTGCCTTTTATATCTTCAAGCAAAGGTACGACGCCTCTATGACATAGCCAACGTTCTGACCAGCTTGGCTCTGATAAAGAAAGTCCACGTAACAGAGGAACGAGGACGTAAACCAGCCTTCAAATGGATCGGGCCTGTGGATTTCAGTTCCAGTGGTAAGGAGGTGTGGTTTTGCCAGGGATCTAGTTTACTTACCAATGACTAATTCCTTTTCCAGATTATAAATTGACTACACAGTGAGATCTGCTCTCTTTTCCTGTAATCCATGTCACACACAACATTAGATGAGCACCATCACTTGTGCAGCAATGATCATTATTCTAAATGCCATGGGCTTGGGTCATCCATAGTAAGAAAGGAAACATGAGGCTTTGTAACAGATTTTCTGACACTTTCGAATTGTGATTGTTTCTTCATTAGCAGAATAAAACATTGTTTTCAGAGACGTACCAAATAATGTAAAAATTACATCTATTACTGTCACAAAACTAGTAAGTGGTTAGATTGCTTCTAAATATAGCATGGATGTAATGAACACTCATTCTGTAATTTATTTAAAAGGTTAGAAATACCACAATTTTACTGAACTGGAGTGAAAGAGGGTACTCATTTCACAGGTAATATCTGGGCCATCAGGCACTAGAGCTCTACAGCAGGGACTTCACAGATAGCTGTGCTGCCTGGGAAAAAGCCATTACGGTTATTTTTAAATTACCCTTTCAATTTTGGCATTAGTGGTAGAAATTCATGCCACTTAATTCAGCCTTATAAAAGATACCATTCTCTACCTCTTTAGTAACACTGACTGGATGAGATCACTTAAAATCAAGTGTAACTAATTCAATGCAGCAAGTATTTACTGAGTCTGGACTGGGTGCCGATAGCTATGCTATATGCATTGGGAAATTTAAGGTGTATGTGACGCAGTTCCTGCCTGCATGAAAGGTTCAGTTTTGCCATGTTCTGCTTCTCTACCTTGGTTTCTGTGGTTCTTTTCACCCATGAAGCCTTCTTTTTTTTTTTTTTTTCACCTTTAAAAAAAAAGGTTATGTTTCACTTAGAGACAGGCAGACATTATGAGAAATGTGTCATTACAATATTGGGGCAAATATATCATTGTATAAACATTAATAAATTAACTTACGCAAACAATTACTGCCACAAAGTCACGGCACAGTATGTATGTATGTATGTATGTATATACACACATATATATACATACATATATATACATATACATATATATATATATATACATATACATATATGGCATAGGACTATTCTCTGCTTTCAAGATCTGGCCCAAATATCTACTCCTTCATAATTTTCCACCACCCAGTGCAAAATGTATCTGAGCTGAGCCAGCACATGTTGTATTATGTTGTTACACATGATGGCCTTGATAGGTAGGATGCCCTTGCCTTCTATCTTCTACTACCCCCATGGTACCTGGAACCTTGCTTACTTCTTTTGCTTTAGTTGGCTGATGAGCTTTTGAAGGTACATAATTCCCACAAGTTTAAAAGTGAAGAGTTAAGTAGTAAAGTAGTAAGTCAGGGTGGCACTGCATAGGTAGAAATTGAGAGAAGATACAGATTTAAGTTCTGATGGACTGCTAGGTACTGGAAAAATGAAAGAATAGTGTGTTTTTCAACAAATGTGTCAAGCCAGGTGCTAGTGACTCACAGCTATAGTCCTAGCTGCTCTGGAGGCTGAGATTTGAATCATGGTTCGAAGCCAGCCCAGGCTGGCTTTTGAAGAGTCCATGAGACTCTTATTTCCAATTAACCACAAAGCAAAAGCCAGTAGTAGAACTGTGGCTCAAGGGGTAGAGCTCTATTCTTGAGCAAAAACGCTAAAGTACATGCCCAGGCCCTGAGTTCAAACCCTACTACCGGCACAAAACAAAGAACTAATACATCTATGGTAGCAATATCAGGCATCCTGATTCAAGTGCACAGCTTAACTTAGGATAATGAGATAAAGTATAATCAGCTTAAGGTATAATCATTTTTGGAAAGCTTCAGAATATGTGAGCCATAAAATTTGTACTATATAAAAGAGAAGTGATGAGGAATCTTTGAAGTCAGGAGATTAAAAGAGGAAAAAGACTAATGTGGAGGTTCCATTGGAAAAATATTAAGATCTCTGGAAAGTGAGCTGGTGTTGAAAATACAAGAAGTTCATATATTTGCATGTGAACAGCAAAGAGGGTTTGGGGCCATTCTGAGCACCATTTTTCTCAACCATTTAGAAACCAAGTTTCCTTTACCTATTGTCTTGTTTTGCTGCTGATATTGTCATCAATAAAGCAACCAGGTTTGGAACTTTAGGATGTTTAATTTAGTCGTTTCCATGGTAAAAATTCATAAATGTCTCATCCCTCTTCTTCCTTCCAGCATGGTACAGTTTATCATACATGTTTGTTTTTTAACAACTCTCAATGTGTCACTGGAATACAACAGATAGCATGAAATTGTTCTATGTGTTTTACTGTTACGTATTTTTACAAGGTCTATAGTTGATTTTTGATTCTGATTAAGGCAATTCTTTAAAGCAGTTCTTTATTAAAGAGAAATATTATCTACCTATTTAGTTACTATTTCCAATATTCACTGGAAATTATTATTAAGCCTTCCCTTTCTGTAGGTGTAAGCTTCCAGCTAATATCGTTTTTCTTCTGCTTGAAAGACTTTCACATTTCTTTTAGTGAAAGTCTGACAGGGATGAATTCTTCTGACTATTGTATGTCTGAAAACATTTTTTGAAAGGTATTTTCACCGGGTGTAGGGGTCTAGGTTAAAGAGTTTTTAACTCCTTTCTTTCTTCATTACTTTCATTTTTACTTTTTTTATTTTCCTTTGCTAGGATGGAATCCAAGGCCTCACAAAGTTATCAGCTGTTTCTTCAGTTTCCTGTTTTCTTATCTCTGTCCTTTACAGTTATATTTGATTGCTTGCAATTGTCTCACAAATCACTGATCTTTTCCTTTTCTTTCTTTTTTTTTTTTTTTGTTTTGTTTTGTTGGCCAGTCCTGGGGCTTGAACTTTGAGCTGCATTTGCTCAAGCCTAGCACTGAACCAGTTAAGCCACAGCGCCACTACCAGCTTTTTCTGTGTATATGGTACTAGTGAATTGAACCCAGGGCTTTATGCATGCTAGGCAAGCACTCTACCACTAAGCCACATTACCACCCCTGATCTTTTCTTTATTCAGTTTTTTTTTTTTCTGTTTCACTTTTATTCATTTATCTTGCAGTTTCTTCAGATTTACCGTTCTTTTAGTGTGGTGTGTGTGTGTGTGTGTGTGTGTGTGTGATGTGTATGTGTGTGTGTGGTGTGCATGTGTGTATATGCACTAGTAGTGAGGCTTTAACTCTGGGCCTTTTTACTCTTGCTCAGCTTTATTCACTGAAAATTGGAGCTCTACCATTTAAGCTATACCTCCATGTCTAGCTTTTTGCTGGTTAATTGGAGATAAGAATCTCTCCAAGGGGGAGGGGGGAGGCTGGGAAGGGATGTGAAGGGTAAACAAAGGAGGAGGCTGCAATGCTTGGTAAGAAATGTACGCATTATCCCGCCCATGTAATTGTAACCCCTCTGTACAGTATGTTCACAAATAAAATAAAATTAAAAAAAAAAGAATCTCTCCAATTTGTTTGCCTGGGCTGGCTTCAATCTGAGACTTCTCAGATCTCCACCTCCTAGGTAGGTAGGATTATAGGTGTGAGCCACCAGGGCCCAGCTCATTCATTCTTTTAATGTCAATTGGCCATTAATCCCATATCTTATATATTTTACATCTTCAATCTTTTTGTTTTTTTACCTCCAAGAGTTTGATTTGGGTTTTTATATTTTTCATATCTCTTTACACTAACACATTCTAGCTTCTTGAAAGTGTACATTTCTATAACTTTTAAAGTGCTGATCTACTGTACTGTCATCTTTGCCACATTTGAGTTGACTTCTATTGATTTTTTTCTTCCTCATTGTAGGGTATTGACCTAGTTCTTTATGTCCCTGGTAATTGTTCATTGTATGCTGGACACTGAGAATTATACAATGTTAGATGCTGGACATTTCTATAAAGATTGTTCTTAAGTTTATTTATATATGGGGGTGCAGTAAAATTACTTGGAAACAGTGATCCTTTGGGATCTTAATTATATGCTTTTATGAGCAGAACCCTGTCAGCAGTGAATCATCAGTACATTTTCCCACAACCAAGACAATATCATTTTCATCCACTAAACAAACATTTACTCTGAACTTTGAGGCATATCAACTCTAGCTGGCATTAATCCTGTATGAGTTGCTAACTTTTTCTCTTTATTCTTTTTTTTTTTTTTTTTTGGGTCCGGTCGTGGGGCCTGAACTCTGGGCCTGGACGCTGTCCCTCAGCTCTTCAGCTCAAGGCTAGCGCTCTACCACTTGAGCCACAGTACCACTTCCGGCTTTTTTCTGTTTGCTTATGTGGTGCTGAGGAATCAAACCCAGGGCCTCGAGCATTCAAGGCAAGCGCTCTACCACTGAGCCACCTTCCCAGCCCTTTACTCTTTTTGAGTGTTTCTTTTGCTGACCACTGGGTAGCTCACTTGCATCAATACAAATACTCAAGGGGACTCTCTGTGGACCCCTACATTTGTCTGTCTTACTGTCCATTAGTCTGCTTGTCCTGGTTTTCCAGGTTCCTCTGCCCCATCCTCAACTTAGGGATACTGTACCTCTAGACTTGTATACCCCAACTCCAGGCAATAGATTAGGACAACCATGGAGCTCACTTCATTTTATCTTTAAGGAATCACAGTCCTTCCTGTTCTGATGCCCAATGTCTTAAGAACCATTGTTTTATACTCTTCATCATTGTTTTAGTTGGCTTGGGAGGGAGAGCTCATGAAACTGGCTGGACTTATTTTCTACTTTGGGGTTTTATCATATCTGATTTTCTGAAGGGATCGTTTATTGAGCCTTTGCTATACAAAAAGAAAGAAAGGGGGAAAAAGCATAAAGATTTTTTTTGTTTCAGTTTTAAGGTTACATTATCCCAAAAAATGTAACTTTTCAGTGTATTGTCAGCTTTATACTTAAAATATGCATGCTTTCAGCTTAAGAAAAAGAATAGTAGGAATGACATCTGGACGGCAGGGCTGGCTGCCTTCGTCTGCCTGGAAATTCTGGCTTGGCTTCACATAGGCTCCTTTTAAGCACAGTGGCCTTCAAGCCCATCATTCTGATAGCTTTACCATTGTGTACATTTCGTCTGTACTGTCTGCTGACCTCATTCCTTTGGTCACTTTAGTAACTGGGCTTCCTATTGCATCAAAAAAAAATTACTAAAGCATCACAGAATATAGAGATTCTTCTGCTTGTTGCCCTAGTGCTTCGCCTAAGAGGCTGGCCTCGATCTTGAAAGTGAATCTCAAAATATGCATGTTGGGCTAAGCATGGTCAGGTTTTCTTTTGATACCCTCTGCCCCAACAGAGTATTAAAATGTCAGGCTGCTCTAATTTGGGTTGAAGAACATCTTGCTCTACTTTTGTGGTAGTTAGAACATTTTGGAATATATACACAAATTCATTCTTACCTTTCAACCATCTACTAACTTAACAAAACTAGGTACCTCAAAAGGAATTGGAGTTTGAGATAGTTTTTCACATGTGGGGTAACTCTATTCCAATGACAGATTCAAAGTCAATGCTTACAAAGACTAAATAGTAGCCTGGATTCTAGCTATCTAACAACACAATCAATTCTCTCCTTTACTCAGATGAAGAACTTGCAGATGTCTCTGCATCTGTCTTACCAGAACTGAAAAGACAAACATTTAGTAAGCTTCAAGTTGGTGCGAAGCAGAGGCTGGCTCGCTATGGCTCCTTGAACACAGTTCAAACTTCTGAGAAGGTACAGAGAAAAGGGAACTCGGAACCCAGCAGCCCCTACAGAGAAAACCAAGGTACCTGCCTTTGTTTAATCTGTGGAATCTATCAATCACCAGGAATAGTAGTCCTGTCCATGTACTGGCATAAAAGCAATAATTCATTTGGATGCTGGTGGCTGATGCCTATAATCCTAACTACTCAAGAGGATTCTAGTTGGAAGCCAAGCCCAGCAGAAAAGTCCATGAGACTTTTATCTCCAATTCACCAGCAAAAAGCTGAGTTCACGCACCAGTACTGGCACAAAAATAAAACAACAAAATAAATAAATACAATGATATTTCCCTAGGTCCCACCTGTTTTCCTGAAAGTCTCTTTTTCACTGGCCTGAAGTAAAGCAATTATTGGAAGCCAAGACGACGCTGACTTCACAGTGTGTGTACATGGCCCCATGCCTGAAACTGATCCAGTCAGCCTTGATCAACTGGCTCACCATAGTTGGTCTGTTGAATATAGCACAGAAACTCAACAGACTTACCAACAACACTTGTTTCATTTTCTTTCTAATTTCTTAAAATGAGACCTGAATTCAACATTAATAGCAAGCATCTGGAAATTTCTCTTCAAATCAAAATCAGAAGAGATTTGAGGTAGTCTTATGATCCAGCAGCTATGAATAATGAGTTATGCGATATATAACTGGCATGTACAAATCTCTTCCTATATTTGTTAAACCTTCATTTTTGATTTATAGGACCAGGTGGCTACTCCCTAGAAATTGGAAGTCTAGCAGCTATCTACAAACAGCAGATAGAAGGCAATTCACAGTAAGTAGCCTTTGATAACTTGAAATACATACTTTTCTATTTACTAGTGTTAATTTTTACTAAGTTAAAATGCCATCTATCAAAAGGTGAAATTTAAGTTGCTTTTGTTTTTAAATTCTGATGATAAATTCTTGTGCCAGAAAATATCATGAGGGACACAAAAATATAACAACTTTATCTCCCACATTGTAATAGCTTATAGGGTGCAAGGCAGTACAAGTCATCACTGACAACCTTGAGAAATGTAATCTTTTTTTTTGTCAGTCATGGGGCTTGAACTCTGGCCTGGGGGCTATCTCTGAGCTCTTCAGCTCAAGGTGAGCACTCTACTACTTGAGCCCTAGCACCATTTCCAGTTTTCTGGTGGTTAATTGTAGATAAGAATCTCACAGACTTTCCGGCCTGGGCTGGTTTTAAACCACAACCCTCAGATCTCAGCTTCCTGAGTAGCTAGGATTACAGGCAGGAGCCACCAGCACTCAGCTGAGAAATGTCATGGATCATCTTAATGTCATGGATCACTTTGTCATTCTTATTGCTAATTTTGCTCACCAGGAACTGTGCAGGTGTCTTTAAACTACCTGACTGTAGCAGTCTTTTCTGAGGCTGGCATGGGTGTCTTCATTTCACAGAGAGGAAACTAAAGAGGTAAAGTAAGGAGAGAGTAGGGTTGAAGGTCCATGGTCTTCTTTGATTCCCAGAAGAAAGAGATTTGAAAGAACACAGATTTTGGGGCTTCTACTCAGGAGAAAATTCTCCTTCTGATTGGATAAGTCTTCAGAAACTTCATTGACAAGGGCTGTCATTGTAACAAAATATATTCATGGGGCAAGAGAGGTAAAGTCGCTTGCCCAAATTCACATTGCTGATAAGTGGCAGAACTCAGGGACACAAATTAATTTGAAGGAAAACACAGAAAATGCAGAAGAAACACTGAAGAGGGAATGAAAGGGGGATTTTTGGAGGGGGAATGGTTTGGGTTTGGTTTTAGTTTTGTTTCTTCAGCAGTTACTGGGGTTTAAACTTATGCTTGAGTTCTGTTATTATTCTTCGCATAGAATCTCATATTTTTTACCTGGGCCAATCTAGACTGTGATCCTCCTATTGGTGCCTGCTATATAGCGGGAATACCAGGTACACACAATCACACCCAGTTTTTACACCCCACTTTTTACATGGTCTGGCCTCAAACTGTAATTCACATGATCGCTTTTCATGTAACTGGGATTAAAGGCATGAGCCACTGTGCCCAGCCAGAAAGGTTTATAATGATCAAGCTAGGAAGAAACCTGTGACTTAGGGTCAGGGAGGAGAAAACAAAAGACTGGTTTGTTTGGCTGCCATGATTTATCCAAATAGGATAGTAAAGGGAAATAGTTATAAGGTGATTTTAGATACTGCATTTGCATTCATGACATGGTAAATAAATATCACAGGGTCACTGAAGAAGATCTTGCTAGCATGAAGCAGGTAGGATTGGAAGCAGAAAAGAGCTCCTGGGGAGCAGATCACAGAAAAGGGCATTTGTGGTGGTTCTTCCTGCTCTGCTGCTGTGCAGATCTAAGCCAGGTCAGCTGGAGACAGAAAGCAAGGGAAATCAGTGTAAGACAGTGAGTCAGGAAGAGTTTCTCAAGTAGACAGGAGTCAGAAAGAACATGAGGGTCAGGTGATGGTGACACTGCTAGTGGAAAGGAGATTGAAGAGGGATGGCTGAGGTTGGGCCATGGATGACGTGGTCTGTGGGGTCTCACATAGCTGAATAATAGCAATTCCTGGCGAGGGAGGCTGTGGTTTGAGAGATGGACTCAACTCTGCAGTCCCTGCATCAGAATCTGGTCCAGTCTCTTATCCAACCCAAGCTCACCCACAGCGACTGAGAGCAGAGCTTTGTCATCTGACAGAGATGGAGATGTGAAGCAAAATGATTGCTAAAATGATTACAATATTATGCTCATCATTGAAGTATCTCTGTGCCTGGTAAGAAGGTGAACACTTGATAATGAATTAAACATTAGTTATAGAAGAAGGGCCAATGTTTTCTGTTATCTGAGAGTCCCAACAGCTTTTCCACACCATTGCTTCTACCCCATCCTTAACCATCCAGCTAAGAAATACCTGCCCCAGCCCTGGGATTAACAAATTCCTGCTAAAGGAGGACCTGTGAACTATAGCCTGAGGGCTATCTTAAGAAAGCTGAGTTGTGCCGGGCACCAGTGGCTCGAGATTGTAATCCTAGCTGCTTCGGAGGCTGAGATCTGAGGATCGTAATCCAAAGCCAACCCAGGCCAGAAGGTCCATGACTGGGGCAAGAAAGAAGGAAAGAAAGAAAGAAAGGAAGGAAGAAAGAAAAAGAAAGAGAGAAAAGAAAGAGTCAGGAACTGGTAGAATGTGTAACTTAACAGTACTCACTATGTTTGGTTTTTATTACAGGGGGAAAGCCAGTAAGAGAGCGGTACCTCCGGCAAGCAGTGTGGACCCTGCCTTCCCTGGCGACTCAGAATGTTGTGTTAATCCTTCAGCTCATCAAGTATTGTCAGTTGCTCAAATAGACTTGCAGGCATTCTCTATGCAGACTGGTCAGAACGGACAAGGAAGCCTCCCTCTCCTTTCTACAGCATCTGAGGCAGAGAATCTGAAGCCAGCTTTGCTTGCTGGCCAGCCTGTAGTGTATGTGCCCTCTGCCTCACTGCTCATGCTGTGTGGGAATCTCCAGGAGGGATCAGCCTCAGGACCGCTGTCAGAGAGGGATGTCAAGAGCTTGGAAGTCATGGCCAGAGCAGAGTTACCATTGACATCCTCGACGCAGAAGCGCCTCTGTGAGGAGCGGAAGCCCCAGGAAGAGGATGAGCCTGCCAGTAAAAGACAAAGTCAGGAATTTGAAGACAATCCCTTGTCCCTTGTCATGCCCAAGGTAAGGATGTGTGGGTGGCTACGCCTGGTGATGGCCCATGAGTTCTGAGCTTCTTTTTTGCTATTGTTGTTTGTTTCTTTGAGACCAGGATGAACCCTGGAACCAAAACTTGCCTGGAATTCACTAGGTAACTACAGTGGCCTTGGAACTTGCTCCTCTTGCCTTAGCCACACTTGCTGAGATTATATGTGTGTGCCACCTGCCCAGTTCAGTCCTGAGCTTAATGAAGATAAACAGATATGAATAAGTGACAAGAGAGTATGTTAATTAAACACTGGACTGGCTTTCCCAAAAATTGTGCCATAAAATAGAATTGGAAGACATGGTTTTTAATCAGGAACACACAAAATGCCATTAGTATAAAAAAAGAGAAAAAAAATCCATTAACTTAGTGGTAACACTGCTGTGTGTATGATTCTTTGCAGCTCTTTTTGTGTGGGTTTTTTTTTGGTGGTGGTGGTGGTGGTCCTGGGCTCTGTTCCTGAGCTCTTTTGCTCAAGGGTAGCATTCTACCACTTTGAGCCACAGCACCACTTCCTGATTTCTAGTGGTGAATGGAGATAAGAGTCTCACAGACTTTCCTGCCCACACTGGCTTCAAATGGTGGTTCTCAGAGCTCAGCCTCCTGAGTAATTAGGATTACATGTGTGAGCTACCTGGCAAAGATGAAGTTTTTAAGATGTAGCTTTTCCCAGGGATACTCAAAGGCCCTTGTGAGGAGAGAATCCTACACTAAGTTTTAAATCCTACTCATTCCTTTGTCTTTCTCCTATGTAAGACATCACATGCTTTGCTGCGCGGGACTGCATTTATATTTCCTAAATTCACTTTCTTTGTAAAACAGTAGGAGTAAGAGCTTAGTGACATACAGACGAGCTCTTTTAAGGAAATGTTAATTTGCTTTCTTGTTTCATTCAAACCTTGACTGAGAGGCATATCTTCCCAGGCTAGGCTGTTGGTCTAAGAGTCAGCATTCTGGGAACTTAATATCAAAATATCACTCGGCTTGTATATTTTTTAAGAAAAAAAAATATAGTTGGGAATCTGAAATAATTACCACAGCCCAGAATGCAGCTGAGTGCAGTTCAGAATGTGGTACTATTGGTTGACCACCAGCATTCCCAGTTCCCTAGCTACCAAGCAAGCAGAACAAAAGTACAAACCATCCACCTCTTCCTTAGTAGCCAGGCCAGGGTGAAAGGTTTCTGACCAGTAGGACTGTCAGAAAACAGTGGTGCTGTCTTTACAGCCGTTTGCATGAGTCATTGCACAGGTGGCAGTCATTCCTTAAGAACTTGACGCTCAGGGCCTTGATCTTGCCACAGTAAATTCTTCTAATTTTCTAGATACCCTAGGGGTGCAGATCAGAAGTGAGAGACCGGTCAGCATTATGTCCTAAACAATCAAGAGAGCTTTGAACTCATCCACAGTTCTTAGAAGGTGTCCCAAATACTGCATCACCAGCACCCTTTGTATGTTCCCAGCTCCAAAACTTATTTTCATAGTCTGAACAACATCGCCAGGTTTGCAGTTTCTAGTGTGTCAATACTTAGCGATTGTAAGCCTGAGGATACACGTTGCGTGACTTTCGTAATTGTGCTGTTGCTCAGAAAGAGCAACATTTACAAATCAGCATCACCCATGGCTGGGTTTTATCTTTTTATGTATGGTGAAGTATTTTAATAAGGGCTGTTCTTACGTGGACTCCTGGGATTTATGCTTGCTTCTCTGCTTTCCGGTTTGGTTGTGCTTAGAAACCCTCAGATTCCACAGACCTTGACTCTTTGAAGAGCATGGGGAGCAAAGGATTCACACCCCTGGAAGACCTTCCTGTGATTGCTCAGTTCCCCGCTACAGAAGGCATTTCAGGAAGGGCTGGTGCAAACTCCTCTACTTCCTCTGAATGTGAAAATCCTTTGAGAAACACAGACCCTGAAAACCTCTCAAAAGAAAGTGAAAGTGCCAAAGAGTCCCCCTCCTTGCAGTATCTCTACGTTCAGTCACCAGCCGGTAAGTTGGTATCACCCTGTCTCAGAGTCCCTGTAATACTTAGATCACAATGAGACGTGACACAATTGGCCACATTAAATGTGGCCAAGCCCCAGTGGCTCAGGCCTCTAGTCCTAGCTCCTCAGGAGATTAAGATCTGAAAATCATGTTTCAAAGCCAGTCAGGACAGGAAAGTCCATGAGACTCTTAGCTCCAAGTAACTGGCAAAAAGCCAGAAGTAGAGCTATGGCTTAAGTGGTAGAGCCTTGCACAACAAAGCTAAGGGACAATGCTCCAGCACACACACAAAAGAACCCTCCACAGGAATCAATCACATGGTCATGGAGGTAAATACGAGGGTACCATCTACCCTGTAATGTGAAGGAGAAGGAGCCTTGTGGGCTGAAAGCACAGAAAGGAGGGGTTTGATCTGGTCGCGTGGGAGAAGGTTCTATCATTTGTTGGTATGTCTGGTCTCCCATTGGAATAAGTTGCCAGGAGAATTGTGAATGAGATCTTTATGTTGCACTCACGTTCACGTTCTTCTGCTTCTGTTCCAGGATTAAATGGTTTCAATGTGCTCTTACCCGGCAGTCAAACCCCACATGTCGTGGGACCATCCTCAGGTCAGCTGCCGTCCTTCAGTGTTCCTTGCATGGTCCTTCCGTCTCCAACCCTGGGCCCGTTTCCTGTTCTCTATTCTCCTGCAATGCCAGGATCTGTTTCATCTGCTTCCGGCACTCTCCCAAACACAGGACCTGTCAATTTCAGCTTGCCTGGCCTTGGATCCACAGCTCATCTTCTCATCAGCCCTCCAGCCCTGGTTAATCAAAAGTCATCCGGGCTCCCACCTGCAGACCCTCAGCTTCAGGGTCAGCCCTCACTGACCCAGAGTCCAGTGGTGTCAAGGTCAAACAGCAGCATCCAGTCTGAGTCATCTACCTACACAGGACATCCAGTCTCTGTAGTGAAACCAGAACAGGTGAGGCCTGAAGGCTGCATCCCTGTGCACTGAGAAGTACCTGCCTCCTGTTCACTTACCTGTTACATGACTATAGGACAGAGGTATTTAATATTTAACATTTGACCACAGAGGGTGAGTATTAGCAGATAAGCTAAAAGGACCACACGTATAAGAGTTTCTGTTTGTTTTACATGCTCTTAAAGTCCTTCATAAAGATTTAATTCTGACAGCCCTCGGAGTGTGATATTTATACTGGAATTGGGTATTTATTTCTACCATTCTGTCACACAGATGGGATATATCGGTTAGTTGATTTGCCCACGTTCGCACAGCTACTGATGAGAGCCCAGATCCTGGCCTCTAGACTATTGTTGCATTTGTAACCACCTTTCTGTCCACAAAATCAACATGAATTTGACTCAATGGTGTTAAAACATAGGAAGACAGATGGGATAGTGTAATAGGAAAGCCAAAAGACACACACCTGCACGGGGCCAGAATATCAGAGCCATCATAGATGTCCTACTCAGACCCTGAGATGGGTGGATTTCACTTCTGGTTTTTGCTCTCTTTATTTAGTCCCCTGCTCCGGTGACACCCAAGAGCATCCGCTGTACACATCAGGAGGCATTTTTCAAGACCCCTGGCAGCCTTGGAGACCCCATCCTTAAGAGAAGAGAAAAGAACCAGTCTCGAAACAACAGCTCAGCCCAGAGGAGACTAGAAATCCCCAGCAGTGGGCCTGACTAAGCTGATGCTCCGGCAGGTGGCGGTCGGATGTCAACCACACGGTCCTCAGCTTGTATGCTTGCTCTCTCTTTTATCCACCAGTTCTACTAACTTCCCAACATCATGAATCGTCTGTTTTCCTGAAAAATCATGATTCTTAATTATGTATGGAATACCCGCTAGAGTTCAGCCTCGGTCTGGTGTCACAGGGACAGCGCTGGCTGACCGGTGTGGTTTAGATTCCAGAATTGGACTGTTGGCAATAGATCTGAACAGGTAGCTGGAGCCTTGTGGTTTTGCTGAAGGAGGGGGCAGGGGGCTCTATTTAGCACTTAACCACGGTGAGCCTTTCTGATGTGAATTTCCACTTGCCCTCAGCTACATCTGTGGTGAGAGAGCATTCCGCAGTTTTAAAAAAAAAAAAGAAAGAAAAAAAAGCTACTGTTTCCTTTGGCTTCATTAGGAAGCCACCTTCAGTTATGAATCCTATGGTATTATTTATTTTGTTCCTGAAATGGGATTTCGTGCAAAAAAACAAAAAAAAACAACTAAAGTTTACAACTACAGCCTAACACATAATTTTCTTTCAGGGTATGACGACTTGAATGTTGATAACTTGTCTGTATAATTTGCCCTGCACTTATTCTACTACCAAGTAACAATGTGGAGACATGTATATACATGGTAATATCAAGACCAAAATAACTGTGAATGCCACACCTGGCTATCGAGAAACTGTGTTAACCCTATCTATGGGCTATCTGATAAACCCTAGGAGCCTAAGGGCTCTGCCAATCACTGAAAACAGTAGGGTTTTACTTGTGTGTTTGAAAAACTCCTTCTGTGTTCAGTTTCCTTTATGACATGCCCTGTGTTCTTTATTTAAATGTTAACTGTAGCATACCGGGTATGGAATGCCTTCTAATAATAGCTATATATAAAATGAATCCGAATGGTGGAGAGTAATTATATGGAAAATTGGAACCTGGATGAGACCTTCTTGGTGGAATTCTGAAGAATAACCGTGTAGAAATTAATAGAGAGCATTAGGTAATCTCTTCTTTCTCTTTTCTTTATGTGTTTAAAGGGAAGTGGGAGAATGGACACAGTACTTCCTATTCTGAGTATTCAAACCATAGTTGTGAGGTGCTGCCCCCCCCCAAATTAAAACGGTATATAGGGTAGTTGGTGGTTGTACCATAATTAAAATTCCAGAAACTGTTACACAGTATCACTGTGTATGGCATGTCATTTGAGGACTTCACTAGGGAACCAAACTAGTTCTTTGTATTCTACATCTAGTGTTATTCATTATACTTATTCTTTTTTTGTGTGGGGGGGCTTGAACTCAGGGCCTGGGAGCTGTCACTGAACTCTCTTGCTCAAGGTTAGTGCTCTACCACTTTGAGGCAGAGGTCCACTTCCAGTTTTTGAGTGGTTAATTGGACATAAGAGCCTCATGGGGACTTTTCTGCCTGGGTTGGCTTTGAACTGTCATCCTCAGAGCTCAGCTTCTTGAGTATTTAGGATTACAGGTATGAGCCACTGTGCCTAGCTAATTATATTCATTCCTGTCTTTCAAATAAAACATATCCCTTCCTTCCTTTTCTTCTTTTTTTTTCTGCTTTTCTCTCTCTTTTAAACTTATTTCCTAGATAGAATCTTAGTGTAGTACTATTTTTTCCTATTTTTATACCCAATAAAATGTTATGGGAAAAAATGAAAAATATTAATTTAAGAGACTCTGGGAGTCTGAGTAAAGTAGCTTTATATTAACCACAGGATACAATTAGCCTTACTCCCGTGGGAAGATTTTGTTTTGAAAACTTGAGATATGTAGCCAGATGAAGTATATGTGCTACTTAGATCAATTTTTTTAATCAACACTAAACTTTTAAGTTTACAAGATGGTATTTTTTCTGCCTTAAAAATCTTTCTCTAGAGTTAGATTAAAAATGTGCTTCTAACCACCATCAATTGCATGGAAATGATTACCTTGAACTAATATTGATGGGTTTCTTATCAAAAATAAAAATATGACTTTTTCAGGTCGACCAAGGCTATGCAGCATGTAAATCTGGGCAGGGTATGTGCATTTAAATCATGTTGAAGAACTTGCACAAAATACTTCACTGAGAAATCTGCATTTAGATGGAAATATAAATTGATTTTTCCTTCCCTGTTCCTGGATCTTTTCCACTTGCTTTTTTTGTTAGTTTTTGTTCGTTTTTGTTTGTTTGTTTGTTTGCCTATCCTCCCTTGTTTGTATTATTAGTATTATTCTGTTCGTGATTTGGCCACGTTAGCCTTTGAGAATGTGTAGTTCTTGAGAAGTGTTAAGAAACAATCCCATAAATGAGCATTGTATAAATTTATGACCACACGTAGCAGCAAAAAATTTCCTTTTGTGGTCAGTTACCCTCCCAATGTGATTTTATATGGAAAAGTAAAATCATCAGTGATCATTTCTGGGAGAAAAGCAAATCTTTCTTATGAAACTCTCAGCAGTTGCTGAGCTAGAATGAAATATGTGGGGTAGGAAAGAAGCAATGGCAATCGGGAGCCTCAACATTGTATAATTATAGTGAAAGGAAAATAACGAATTGCTGGTGGTTCTGCTTAGGAAATGCAGCTGAGTCGGCACTGGGGGGGAGGGGAAAGTGCGCCCTCTACTGTCCAGTGTTTGTGAAACTTCATTCTGGTAGAACAGTTGGGGGTATAACTTTTATACTTGAATCTACCTACCAAGTTTACATTACTCAAATTCCTTTTTGTAAGGTGCTATTTCTGTATTTAAATAACTTCAATGTAAAGCTGCTTTCTGCTTATCCTGTTGCACTGCTAGATCTATGTAGGTATTAATTTTATTGCTGCTTACTGCTTTCGTTCGCATATTATTTTAGCTCTGCTCTTTTTCCTAATGGCTATTACCTATAGCTATCTGCTTGTAACTTTACTATATGTAAACCAGTTTTTTTTCTTTTAGAAAAGCATTAAGCTTTATAAATTAGTAATAAAAATAAAAGTGTTTAATAAGAAATGTTCTGTTTCTCAATGGGGTAGAGGGGAATGGTACAGTGGCATTTCTTGATTTTATTTATTTTTGCTACTGGTTACAGTAAAACCATAACAAGCTGACATAGTAGCCAGAACCCCCTAAACCCACCAGATTATCATGGTTCCCACGTGTCAAAATATATTGCAATGACATGGGAGCTGGAAAGGTCAATGAACGCTGCCATTGGACTTTCAATGTATACTGCGTTCATTTGTATACATGTAGAGCTTCCAGATGAGACTGCTGTGTATGCAATGTGAGAATCACATCTGAATGCAGACTCCCTACCCAGCTTCCAGTATCCGTGAAGTTAAGTGCTTCTCTGAACCAGCAAGTACTGGTAATTCATATGCCCGAGCTTCCCGAGATGCAGACAACACATGTCTGTTCCACTGATGCCCTTCGGTGCCACTGGATTTCCTGCAGTCCACACGCTTGGGCAGGATTTGGAAAACACCCTAGGCTGACTCCTATTAGTCTGCATCCAGTAGCCTTTGCCCTCATTCTAAGAAAATCCAACTAGACTCACCAGCCTCTGCTCCCCAAACTGATCTAACCCCCAGGCAAGTGAGATACACTTCTTGCTGCAGGAAAGAGGCAAGAGCAAGCAATGCCCAAACACTTGGCCCTTGTTCTGCAGAGTGGCAGAGGTAAGCAGTAAACATAATTCCAAAGAAAACCTCGCTAAAGCCACTCATCTGTTTCCTCAATTATTTCATGGCCATGTTGTGGGTGAGTGACAGTGTTCAATAGTTATGCAATTGATTTTACGACCTTTGTGCTGCAAAGTCCACATTTGGCCCACAGCATTTACTATACTGAGTACTGCAGTCAAGGTCACCATTTATTGCCTGCTACAGTAGTTAAAAGCATCCATCATCCAGGATCTCCAAATGCCTAAGTGACCTGTATGGTCATTCATCTGTCCTATCGTGTTTTGATAGCTGTTTTGTAATGTTAAGATCAGTTTTGATTAATTCAATGTCTTTTCTGACCTGAGAATGTTTCCAAAGTTAAGAAACAGTGCCTGACACTAGAGCACTTCATTCTCTCACCCTGAGAGCCATTGTGAATAGCCCACTGGTAGGCTTCAGTCTGATGAACTCTTCCCCAGATGTGCTCCCAGAGACTCAGCTGTTCATGGCCAGTAAGAACAAAACGAGGAGCCCACCTACTTGTAAGGACCACATGTTGAAGCAAACTGGGATTTTAAAAAAATTTCAAGACTTCATCTCAACCAATACAAACATAACTTTTCCACAGCATTTTATAAGACTACAGTTCAGCAGAACTTACTTGGAGAAGCAATGAATTAACCCAACACACTTCTGAGAACCAGTGCCATTGTATGGAAAGAATGATCTCCATACTGGGAGATTTCTCCAAGGTACAAACTAAGTTTTTCTCCTGCAAGGCTCAGGACTGCTCTGCGGGTACAAGAACAAAATGCCAACCCAACCAACCTGAAGACACCTAGCACCTGTGCTACAGAAGTACTGTTCTTTCATGCAATGGCAACATAGAGTCATAAACAGTCAACAGGACTGGCATGGCCCTAACCCATGTCCCTATCCTAGCAAAGTGGTGCGAATTATTTACTCAGTAAATATTTACTGTTTTGATGCAAAGGTAGTCTTGGAGATGAAGGCATGTTACTCTCCTTTCCTCACTGATAATGGTTAAGAATTACAGAAATTTAGTTCCTAAAGGAACCTGGAAGATGATACCTACTTCACAGAGAAATAGAAACAAGGAGCTTAGGTGAATTGACTGGATTCCATGTGATTTAACTAAAAAGATGAAATCAGAGCACACCACCTACTCTCCCATGCCAACATACACGCCAGGTGCCCTCTGCCACTGACCAAGGAAAGGCAAATTGTTTGCACAAAACTTTGAAGGAGTGGCCCATACAAATCTATCCTGACAAGGTTTCCATACAACTTTCCAGATTGGATTAATGTGGATATGTCACACTTGGGCATATAAAGGTAGAATGCCTTTTTCTTGACATGAACCATTATGATATTTATAACACTATGGTCATATACCGACAGATGGACCTCAGGCAGCCCATGAGAACCATTATGTGTCAGTCTCATCAAGTACTGAGTGATTTCTCTGGATTTATATAGCCTGAGTACTAGTCATTTACCACCTAAGACAACATGTAAGCTGAATTATGCAAGCAGTCTTAACATATGAACTTGGAAGATGAATGAAATATCACCCGGTACAAGAAGCATATTGGCAGAAGACATTTTAGACCAAAAGAGTGAAGATGGCTTAAAGCCGTAGATTTTAATTGCAACTGTTCTATGACTCTTAAAATAGTTGTCCAAATATTTGACAACTCTCTTACTATTGGCTTTAAATGTTTAGGGAAATGAAAAACAAAAAATAAAACTATTATTTAGCATTTATAGTATATAATTTTAAACTTTGGATTAAAATGTTTGAATTGCTTTGTTAAAATAAAAAAAATAAAGTAGATTGAGGCTGGGTGCTGGTGGATCATGCCTGTAACCCCAGCTACTTAGGAAACTGAGGATTGCGGTTCAAAGACAGCCCAGGAAGGAAAGTCCATGAGACTCTTATCTCCAAGTAGCCATCAAAAAGCTGGAAGTGGAGCTGTGGCTCAAGTGGTAGAGAATTAGCCTTGGGCATCAGAGCTCTGGGTCAGCACATAGGCCCTGAGACCAGCACACATGCATGCAAACACACACACACAAGTAGATTGAGGAGCACCTACTTTCCTACCATATAACTTAAAATATGTTTTGAGCATCTGGACTAGCTAGCATTACAGGCCTGAGTCATCAGTGCAAAGCTCCAGATTCTGTATTAGTGCATATAAGTATACACTGTCGAATTTTCATTAAGAAATTTGCATACCTGTATATAATAATTCAGTGTGAAGTTCTGCAGGCTTCACTTCCTTTGGGGGCATGCTCACATCCTTTTCATCATGACAACTTTCCTAGCTTAGGCTAGTCAGTGTCACTCTTTTCAGAACCATAGTCAGATGATGGCAGAGTAAACATCCCCCACTGTGTTAGAAAATTATTTGTGGCTTTGACTGAAATACCTAAGAAAGGTAATTAAAGGGAAGAAGAATTTATTTTGGGCCACAATCTCAGAGCCTCATCACTCTGGGCTGGAAGTGAGGCAGTCCTTCATAGTGGCAAGTGCATGTGGAGAAAGCTACTCACCTCATGGTGACCAGGAAGCAAAGAGAGATACAGGAATAAGCCAGGACAAGATAGAGCCCCGAGGAGAAAGCCCTAGTGGCCTACAAATCTCCAGCTAGGCCCCAACACCTTGGAAAATAATGCTACCATATGTTAGCATGATTTCCTGTGGGGTCTATTTCAAATTCAAGCCCTAGAAGTCACCATCATCTATTTCTACTTAAGAACTGCATCTATGTGGAAGTCCAATTTAATTTCCAATATTAGCACGTTGTATTCTGTTTCCCTTCCATCTGCACTGATTTATCAGTATTAATGAATTGATCAATTCATCAATTCACTCTCTGCCTCCTTCATCCTACTAACTGAGTGTGTGTTATTATCATGGGGAAGCAAAGAGACAACATGACTCCATGCTTTTCTATCTGTGACTGTCTGGACAGATTATGTGTATGCACACAAGACTGGGAAAGAAATGAAGAGAAGTGATTGGTCACTGATCATGATGGATATCACTTCTTTATATAGTGGTTAGTGGGCTAAAGCAGTTAAATGTGTACTTTATGCAGTGCCTCAGAGTTAATATAGTATACCACAGTAACTGAAATGTGAACCAGATGCTTGAAGAACCAATTTTGTTTGACTAAATTAATCGCTGACATGCACGCATATCCTAACCAGGCAAAGCAAGGGCTTTGTCTTATTCCCTATACATTGTGTGATAGATTTGCAATTAATTTCCATTTGGGGCAGAAAGCAATCTCAGTCAATTCAGTGTATCAACCATTTCAGTCCCTATTTCTCACAAACGTTCCCAGCACTCTGTAAAAGTAGTTGGAGCACTTTTAGTGGCAAGTATTTAAGTGCATGATGCAAGCAGGCTTACACAGCAAGGGGCCCTGTTGGCTTACATAACTAAAGCCCAGAGGCAGGACAAAGCTTCCAGCTCATGCTCACATGGATCCCTTTGGTTCTGCCTGACTGGGTATGCCAGTGTTATCCACAAAGGTCAACAACAATGAAAAGGGCTCTTCAGAGGTCTGCTAGAAGAGCAAGAAAGAACATCCCCGCTTAGTCCCCATCAGCCAGAATTGGCATACACATTTGCCATAGCTTAAATGTGGGTCGTGTCACCCAAAGTTCCATACATTAAGAGTTGGTCTCAGGGAAGCTCCATTGGGAGGTGGGAGACTCTTGGGGAGGTGTGGCTTAATTAGAGGTCTTTCAGGGTTTTTTTGGGGGGGAGGGATGCCTTTGAACAGATTGTGGGCAGTCCCTGTCCTTCCGTCTTTTGGCTCCAGTTATGAGCTTTTCTTCTTACACATCCTCTGCTGTCCTCCCCGGAACAGAGCTGATGCAGGTGTCATGCCTTTGAACCTCTAAACCTATAGCTAAATAAACTTTTTTTCTCTTTATAAGTTAGTTACCTTAGATATGTTGTAATAACTAACGGCTGACAGCCATAATAGTTATTTCTAGACCATCAGGTCTAGATGGATTTGTCATTTCCATTTAGAACTGTCCATGGAAATGAAGTACCCAGGTTTTGAAGGAGGGAGTGACCCCTGAACAAAATTCAGGCTCAAAATAGGAAAAGCAAGGACTTCATGCTGGAATTCATACAGCCCCCATGTGAATATGCCTGAAGTGACAGGGCAGCTCCTTACAGGCAAGTGAAATGGGGTTTTACCCTTACAAACCGCAATCAGATGAGAGGTACGTTTCCTTTAGCTCTTTGGTTCCTTTTTTTTTGTTTTGGTGTGTGTGTGTGTGTGTGTGTGTGTGTGTGTGTACACAAGTCTTGGAGCTTGAACTCATGACCTGAACACTGTTCCTGAGATGCTTTTCCACAAGGCTAGTGTTTTGCTGCTACCGTATTTATTGATACATAGGTCGTAGTAAGTGGGTAGAACATTGTGCATATATGTCTCTGTAACAAAATGTTTAAATTGAGATAAATTATAATTTTTATGGAACTAATACTTTATTTGGAGATCTACCTCTTAGAAAGCTGAGATATTAAAAAATAGCTTACCAATCTATGATGGATATTCATTATTGTTAGTTTGTGACAGGGTTTCAGCTCAATACACCCACACTTTTCATTTTCTAGTGATAAACCTCAAGAAATTGCAATTGCAGAAATAAAGAGCCCTGGGAAAGGAAGGAATTTTCTTAGGCAATGCTAACTCTGTTTTGAAGAATTTCTAAATTTCTTGTAGAAATCTTTTTTATGGTTGACACTATTGTTATTAGCTTTTCCATAATTGGAAAGAAAAGATTTTAGAGAAATATCAAAAACAGCTCTGAGAATGCAGTCATTACTATATATAATAAGGCAGGTACAATATATTCACATTCATAGAAGTACAATATATTTACATTCACAGTGCTGTCTTTCATATGTAACAGGAAATTATCTTGGGGGGTGAAGGGAAAGGAGAAAAATGAGGGAAGGGGTAACAAGTTTGACAAGAAATATACTTATTACCCTACTTATGTAACTGTAACATCTCTGTGCATCACCTTGACAATAAAAAATAAATAATTATCTGACACTTAATTCTACTTTCCCAGCAGAGTATCTATAAAGACTGATTAAAATCCAACTCTGCCAAGAAGTAGGATTACCCTTTAACAGTGACACAATACTTGATCGAAGTACTTGTTCTGTTCAAAAGTATCAGATAAAATGAAAAAGAAAACATTTAAAATGCAGAAATAAACCCAACCACAAAGGAGAACCCTACAACCACTGGATTCATACCAAGATGACTGATTAAAGGAAAACAACTAACTAACATTTTAACAAGTCAGTCATGTTTGAATGGAAAGAGCCCCCCCCCCAAAGAAAGCAGAGGCCATGTAGTATTTGAAAGCTTCAGACCACAATCAAATCCCAACATCACTTCTAACAGAGCTGTAGCTGGGTGCTGCTCATTTGGATATGTTCAAGGATGCTGACACTGATATTTAATCATCCGCTCACTCATCTGAGAAGGGATATTTTATACCACTTTACTTTGACTATATTCAACCCGAGCACCATGCTGTCAAAATAGCAAGCTGCTATAATTTAAAAAAACTAAAGCTTCTTTATCCAATATCAATTATCTTCAGTTCACCTTCAAGTCTACAAAACACTAAAATCATATCCAAAGAACATAAGAGAACACAAAAGCCACATCTAATCTACTAACTGGGAACACCACACTGCTCAGCTATTCCTCTGTGATATTCTTCTTTTATTTGTGTTGTTTAGATTTCTCTTTTTAGTGATCAGTGTACAACTGGATTAGGTTCTGTTTTGAGATCATTGACAGCAGCATTAGAAACTACTGGGCCTATAAATGTATGTGATTATACCTAGCTATTAGAATCATTACCCTTTCTAAATAGATACCAACATTTCAAATCATTGCTGTGATGCAAAGTTTAGTGGTTTTACACCTCAACTATATACTATAGAGAAGACAATCTATTCTTTGTAATGGAAAATATGGAAGTGGGTATCGAAAAGAATATAACAACTGACCAGAGATTATCTAGATTGATTTTATTTATCAATTTATTGTTTGGTTATTTATTATGCCAGTTGTAGGGTTATAAACAGACCCCAATCCTAAGTACATATAATACAATGTTATGCCTTGACCCTAGTATAAAACACATCAACTCTAATGTATAGAATATGACACATGATGAACAATAGAACACTTTTCCACAGAGCTTTTTCTAATGTCACAAGACGCTGACTTTTCCAGCTAAGTAGATGCTGTTCATTGCTGACCCAGTGAAATTTGTCGTCCCCCAGCTTAAGCAGTACTGTAGCTTCAAATATGAAACCGGACTGGGGATCACCCATCATAGTCACTGCAGAGAATATCCACAGTCAGGTTCTGATGTGCAGACAGCGTGGAAGTCTATGCTATCTCATCATCCGGCTGTCTCCAGTGTCTCATTATAGCTAAGGCAGAGTGCATATACAACACACACTGGTCTCCTTCTCAACATTTCTTCATAACACATTCCATGTAAAAGATGTCTACATGACAAGGCATGAGCAATAACAGCATGACATATGTGAATGGATAATTCTGTCAGAAAACATTTTCAATGTACTTATGATTTCCTTGATGATTCATAGCTAAGCATAAGTTACATTTCAGTGTGTGTGTGGGGGGAGCCTTTCTGACCAATCCTACAAACTCAACAGTGTTCACAATGATATGGCTTTGTCAAACAGATGGCACATACAGCAATACTATTCTCCCAACAATGTGCTGTATTCTTAACACATCTGTAGGGCATGCTGGATTTTGTCACAGTTGATACACTGCACTCCCTTTACTTTAAATAGAACTGGATGAGGATCTTCATTGTTATCATGACACAAACAAGGAGTCTACAGGAGACAAATTCTGTCATAGTGAACACAGGTCTGCTGCCCTTGCTTCTGGCTACAGACCCCATATTTTCCATATATCTACATTAAACATGAGACTATAAGCCTGTTGGCAGAGAATCCAAATGAGGGTTCCAAGAAGAAAGGAATTACATGAAAATTATTCATTTAAGGAAACTCCCTGTGTGGTTTTTAAATAGTGGATGTATATCAAACCCCTAAGGCATGTAGATTTCATTGTTGCATGAAAGGAATGGCAAAGTTGTTTTGTTTTTATTTCACTTATTTGTTTATTTTGTGCTGATAATATGACTTGAACTCAGGGTCTCATACTCTTCCTTGGATTGTTCACTCAAGGCAGACACTCTTCCACTTGAGCCACACTTCTACTTCCTGTCCATTGCTAGTTAATCGAAGATAAAGAATCTCCTGCATTTTTCTGCCCTGGCTGGCTTCAAACCATGATCCCCATGGGTCTCAGCCTCCTGAGCAGCTAGGATTACATATGTGCAACACTGGTACCTGGCTAGATTTATTTTTAAATGTTAATATTCACAAACCACAGACATTATATTTCTTCAACTATTAAAATGTATAATTCCTTCATTCCAACTTTAAAAGGTGCCAGAATTTCAAATGTGCTCTTGGGGCTCATGAACAAAACCGCTACAGTACATCTTTCCTATGGCTGGAGCCTCTAAAGCCCATTCAACCGCCTGCTCCCCACAAGTTCTAGCACTGTCCACACGGTGGCAGTAGTGTCTGTTTGGCATGATGGATTTCTAAAGCTAGATCATTTCTAAACCAGTTCCAGGTTTCCTTTGCAATCAACATGTTAAAAAAAAAAAAAGCCACAAAAGCTTATATTTCCTTTGTATTTGAACAATAAATGCCCACTTGTATTCACTGCTGGAACTTTATACTGAATTTCAACACATTTCATTAGATTTTTCAATCACATAACATACTATAGCTGTAAATACCAGAGTAATATAAATCTCTTTTCATCCACCTGGGAATGACCCACACTCATTAATATCCATTTTTTATCTTCTTTCTGCTTCTCTTTTCCCAATGCTCACCTACCCCTGGATTTCATTGCTAAGCAACAATGAGAGCTTTGTTAAACACTAACCCTCATTTTCTCTAATGAGAACATGGCTACAGCCCAAATTACCTTCTTTTCCTTAAAAAAAGAAAAAAGAAAAAAAGCAGCAAGATGCTTATGGCTTATGATAACGGTAAGTTAAATCACATCCCAATAGGTAAATGCAGGGAAAGCAAACCCAGGATTCTTGAGTAACTCCGAACATATGCAAACATTGCCTTAGTAAGGGACTCTTTTGTCTTTTTAAAATAAAAATCAAGATTTTTCTGAAGCACCTAATATATGCTAGGCATTCTCCTAGGTGTTTAATGTTTATTGTTTATTCTAATCTTCAAAATATGATTTCTGTCAACACTCTACTTTTTCCAAGACTTTTCTGCTCCAGGACAGAACAACTTTATGAAATTCTGTTGTTTTGAGAAAGAGGAAAATGCAAACAGGAAACTAGAATAATAATTCACCACTCCATTCGGAGGCAAAATGTAGTTTATTTTATTGTATTTAGTTAGTTAGGTTTGTTTTTTTGGGGGGGTCCGGTCGTGGGGCCTGAACTCTGGGCCTGGGTGCTGTCCCTCAGCTCTTCAGCACAAGGCTAGCGCTCTACCACTTGAGCCACATCGCCACTTCCGGCTTTTTTCTTTGTGCTTATGTGGTGCTGAGGAATCGAACCCAGGGCCTCATGCATGCAAGGGAAGCGCTCTACTACTGAGCCAACTTCCCAGCCCCTAGTTAGTTAGTTTTTGGTAACAATATCACACTATGGAGCCTAGGCTGGACTCAAACCCAAACGTGTCTACCTCTATCCATCAAGGGCTGGGATTACAAAAATGAGCTGCCATACCTAAGTGCAAATCTGTTGTGTTTTTTTTCTTTTAATTTTAACTTTTACATTACTCTTCCAGAGCAGAAAGCAGATATGTGTAGACGTTAAAAGCTTTGCTACTTATGACTATGCTCTGTCAGGTTCCAATGCCAGTAGGATGCACAAATTGTCATCTTCTCACTTCTTTGTCCATTGTGTAAAAGAAGGCTGAGAATTTCCACACTGTGCGAGGCTCACCTGGTCACATGATAGGAATGTTTACAACCTAGAACCGCAGACCTGCCTTATACATGGGTGAATAAAAAGATGACTCTTGTGTGAAACCATGACATTTTGGGATAACCATAACTAACTGGTACAAGGGAAGCCTTCACAGACAGCTAGACTGGGGGATAGGACTAGCTGGACAATCAATAAAGATTCACACAAAATCCTAGGACTCTAAAAGCATCTCTTGGGATCTCTGAAGGAATTGGTTCCAGGACCACTTCACATACCAAAATCTATACACTCTCAAATCCCTAAAATAAAATGATATAATATGTGCACACAAGCCATGCAAAGAATTCTATTTACTCTAAATCATCTCCATATTGCCTCTAATACCTAATGCAGTCTGTACTAGGTCTATTGTGCTGTATTGTTTAAGGAATAATGACAAGAAAAATCTCAGTCTATGTTTACTACAGAAGCATTTTTTCCAAAATACTGGTTGAATCCACAGATATGGAATGCACAGAGATGGAGAGATGGCGCTATGCATATATTAGAAATATGTGCCAAACTGCCTCTAGTTTCCATGGTTTTCTTAAAATATATATTATTAATGCCAAGGTAAAAACCAAAAAGTTCTTCAGTGAAAGCCATACATTACTCCTCTCGGTCACAACCACACCCTCATGAAATTAATGCCGAATAAATATCTAAAACAGATTGAACCACACGGCACCAAATAATTAGAATGGCCAAGGAACCCCCCCTGCCTGCATTCATTCGCCTTTGTATCCACATGGTGGCATAAGCAGGCTCATATGGCAAAGATATACTATCCTCAATCCCTCAGAAGACCACAATAGTAAAAGACTAGAGCAGTGCTTGGCTAGTCTGGAAATAGGAGAGTTGCTAGCGTGCTGAGAGAGCTCAGAGCAGGGCAAAACATGACAAGGGAAAAAGACACCTCCCGCCCCCTGCCTCCAATCCACAGATCTTCTTTCCTTCCTGGATGCTTGCCCTTTGCCATCAGCTGCCTCCGGAATATCAGTCCCAGACACCAGCTCATCATCAGACTCCACTCACTCTGGAGCTTAGAGAGTCAAGTTTCAGGAAAACCAGAAAAAGACATTTATGAGCTACGTGAGAGTAGACATTCCATATGGTTTCTGACTTATAAAAAGTAAAATAATACATATATATTTTTAAATCTCAGGCATAGTCTCTACTCAAACTTGTGTTTTCTTAAACTATAATGTCGTCTTGTGGTTACCCTCTGGAGGGAAGTATTTTTCAGCAGAGGTCTCCCTTGGAAATAAAAAAAAAAAGTTATTCAAGCTCAGACGTTTGGCTGTGTCAGCAAGAGCTTTCATACATGATTTGCAGCGGACTGTGGAGGCTGGATGATATGTTAGTGGGAGCAGCTGCCTTTCTCCATGCCCATTTGGATGGAAGATGAAGAGTGATTTTTGACAGTTCCATTTTAGAGCTGATTAATACTGATTAAATAGAGTATGAAAAACTCAGTTCTCTTATGCCAGATATTAGGCCAATTATTATGATTCTCATAATGATTAACTCAGGGCACAATTATTTCTCTGTAATTAGAAGCTTGGGTTTTGGCTTCCAGGGCTAGCTCTGCGTTCACTGGCTATGCAGTCTCAGTTTCCTCCTTTGTAAAATGGTTTTAATATTGGCCTCAGAGTAGTTTTTAGGGAAATGTGTCAGGTTCATAAGAATAACTTACAATGATTGAGCGAGGCACTTGACTGAACACGTGACATCTTCCCATTGTATCAAGTTAGGGGTCTACTTACTACAGCTGTTGGGTCTACCCTAAGCAATATCAAGTATAGAACTAAAACCCAAGCATGTGTATTGAACAATGTTATCTGAGATGGCTTAATCTACTTATCACCAGCTAGAAAACAAACTCGTAGCAACAGAAAAAGAGTTAGGAGCCTGGGCTTCCATTTCAATAGCTGGTAAGTCATTCAGCCTCCCTGAGAGTTGATACACCTTGGGTAGAGTGATAATAATCATCTAAGGTTTTTATCAGGATTCCGTGATGCTAGGATGTAGAGTGTATCAGTACAACAGTAATGTAATGCCAGCATTCCAGGCGTGTTCTACCAGATCACCCTTGGAAACAAGCTCAGCTAGTCTGTCTTGGACAAGCGTGGCTCTTTGGGCTCTCCTGTGCCCCAAGCTCTCCTGTGTCATCCTTCTTGACCTCACAGCAGTTCTTCAGATGTAACAGTAACAATTCATAGAGAACTACTTCCTCTCACATTCCATCCGAAGTTGATTTGATTTCCAGGCCTTTTTTTTTTTTCCTTTGGACTTAAGACACTTCTGTGGGATTTTTTTGTCTTTTAGAGTATTTGTATTACTTTATTGATTTAATCACCCACTTTCAAGTTCTAATACATGAGCCATGACTTCATTGTCAGCTCCGAGTACTAGTTACAGAGACTAAATTCACAGCTCATATAGACAACGTATTTGTAGGAGTAAACCTCGATGATGGATATTTCCACAGTTTAGTTAGAAGTATGGCCTGGAGTTGAGAACTCTGAGATCTGCTTACAGTTCAGAAGTGGTGTTTGCCACTAGACAATAGCCTCTTGTAAATTTTCTAAATGAGCCTTGTGGTGATATCATCTAGATAGCTGGGTGACACTCCAGAATGAGGAAGTGCAAAAGGCTGCTGTCTGTCCTCCTTTATCCAGATGAGAGGAAAGTCTTGGGACAACCTCAAAGGCCCATGTCTGCTCAGCCAGGCTGCTGCGGCTCTGAGAAGGTGTGTGGGCCTTGAAGACTTTCCTGCTCCTGAACCCTACTTTTGCTGGACTCTTGAGATCCAATCACTGTAGTGCACTGCCATGCACTGTAGCAAGGGAGGTTATTTCTGCCTCCCATTCCACTGTCTTACCCCCACCTCACACAGCCATGTGTTATTTTCTGAGGTAAAATTTCCCCTCTCTAGAAGTGCCACATTCCGCGTTTCATGCTGCTTAGGTGTTTCTACATTGACTTGCTTTCATTGCTTTCATAATGGACAACATAGCATAGGAATGTCTCTTTTTCACCAAGACAATCTTGCTCTTATTCCCTGTTTTTTAAGAATCAAATAAAAACTCTTGGCCTCTCCAGAGTCTGGTCATGATGTTCATAACCAGACTTCCAAGTCCCTGAAAATCTTCCATAACACATGAAATTGCACTCCCATGCACTGTTTTATTTGACTAAATTGGCACTAGTTGGTTTCAGCTGTATGACTCTTATAGAATTTACTGGAATCACTTCAAGGTTTATTTCATTTTGAATGCCACAGACCACAGTGATATCCAGCTAGCACTTCAACCCCAATATGTCTGGTGTATCTAGCCATTTTCTTCCTATGTTAATGTTCATCAGTGTCTGCAGTAGCAGGAAAAAGAGTGATTTTAACTCTTTTAACTCCCTGGAAGATGTTATTAATTTAATTTTATTCAGAGTCACAACTAACATAAAGTTTTACTGGAATCGCTACTAAGTTCAAAGACGTGTAGATATACTTTTCTTTTTTAGCTATTTTAAATGCTAAAGATGAAGAGTTGGAAAACAATAGGCCAAAGTCTAAGGCAGCTTGTCATTGTCAAACTTCATTTGTAAATGTACGTTGTTTTTTTTTTTCAGTGGTGGGGCTTGAACTCTGGGCACTGTTCCTGAGTTCTTCAACTCAAGGCTAGCGCTCTACCACTTGAGCCACAGTGCTACTTCCAGTTTTCTGGTGGTTAATTGGAGACCAGAGTCTCACGGACTTCCCTGCCTGGACTGGCTTTGAGCCATGATCCTCAGATCTCAGCCTGTTGAGTAGCTAGGATTATAGGTGTGAGCTGCCAGCGCCCAGCTATAAATGTAGTTTACTGGAGTACAAATTTGTTTGCAGGCTCTACTCTGAGCTCTTGTCCCAACACCCAACCGCTCACTGCTCACCTCATTCGTTTCTCTGTGTCTCTGTCCAAGTGATCCTTTATCGAGGGTTCCCTTGTCACTTTGTGCAACCAACACATACACACACAGACACATACCACGTGCACACATGTACCTAATACACCAAATACGGATTCATATTTCTGACATAAGAAAATACACAGGAGTAAGCCTTTCATAGCAAATATAATTGCCTGATGTTTCATTCAGAGCCCCAGTATGTCCCTGATCTTCCAGTGCATTATAATTAGACATTATCATATGTATATATTATATATATAATAACTAGATGTTATATTTCATATGCATATGATATATATTATATAATGTAGGATGTATGTTATATATAATATATCATACATTGTAATAACTAGATACTATATATCATATGTATATATTATGAACATGACATGTGATAACATCATATCATATATAATGTATCATATATAGTCATATGTGTCATATGTATAATCATAACATATCTCCTCCACAGTTATAAAATACCTGGTGCACTTTCAAGTAGCAGACTACAATCATAAGAGATTATAAAGCTGAAAATAGCTAAGTACTCTTTGTAATAGTCATCATATATTTCTAAATATCGTGAACTGTGTTATTCTCAAATTAAAAATGGTGCATAAATATTCAAATAAATACAACAAAAATATTCACAAAAGAAATATCTATTTTGTGGGGCTAGGAAGGTGGCCTTTCATGCATGAGGTCCTGGGTTCAATTCCTCAGCACCATATAAGCAAAAAAGAAAAAAGCTGGAAGTGGCGCTGTGGCTCAAATGGTAGAGTGCAAAGCCTTGAGGTGAAGAGCTAAGGGACAGCGCCCAGGCCCAGAGTTCAGGCCCCACGACTGGACCACCCCCCAAAAAAAGAAATATCTATTTTGGAAACTAAAACAGATGTTTAAACATCTAATATAACAAATTGACATTAGAAAACATAATCAATGTTTAAAAATGTTCAATGAAGAGCTGCTACAACCTGAATTTCTCTATGTTATATGTCAAATGCATATATATATGCATTTATTTACAGGCATTTTATATTATAGCATCATTTAAAAGATAAAGAAACTGAGGCTCAGAGATATTAAATGATTTGTAAAAGATGCCCCTACCCCATGCCTAATAAGCCTAATTCCAAATTTCCCACTGTACTCCCAGACATGAAGCTTTTCTTTTGTTTTCCACCAAAATCTAAGAGTACTGGCCCGTGCATATTGGTACACTGTGATTTTTTTTTTAACACACACTGAGGAAAGAAATACAACTTAAGAATTTTTTACTTTAGTTTCAAGGTAAACATAGCTATGTTTTTCTTGAAATACATCCACAACACTTTGTTATAATAAGATAGGTGGGGATATATTTTCAGACCAGATTCCTGGGGCCTATACATTATACCGTCACATACTGCTGCCTCCACTTAAAAGCAAACTTAAGAAAATCAGAAAGAAAGAAAAAAGTAAAGGAAAGAAGACAGGCGCATAACATACAAAGGAGCTGTGACAAAGCTCTCCCACACAGCGTGGATAGGCACTGACCCAAGCTAGCTGCAGGATAGGATTTCATTGTTAGTGTTCCTGCTTCCTCAGCCTTATGGATTTCCTTCCCTTGTTTTATTTACAGCAAGACCTCCAGTTCCCTTCATACTGTGCCGTATCAAAACGAGGAAAGACTTATGAAGTATGTACTTATGTTTGCTGAATGGTTAATGAATGATACTGGGCTGAAACATAGTCAAACTAAACATGACCTCATCTAGACCCTTAGATTTGGTGTCTTACACTGAACTGTAAACTGAAAGAATAATCACAATGAAGGCAATTGGCACATGCAAGTACATAAGGAAATAAATATGTGGAAAGAAGGAGCTGAGGGACCCTTCCCCTTAGAATAGACCTCATCTGTCACACCTAAATGAGGCAAATCTAATTTAGTCCTTTTAAGGATTTGGG
Source organism: Dipodomys ordii (assembly GCF_000151885.1). Taxonomy (NCBI): domain Eukaryota; kingdom Metazoa; phylum Chordata; class Mammalia; order Rodentia; family Heteromyidae; genus Dipodomys; species Dipodomys ordii. Next base: position 15,972,134 of record NW_012267219.1, on the reverse strand, counting down.
GATGAACAGGAAAGCAAATGGTCACTTCCCCGAGTCAGAGGATACCAGCACATTGATCATATCCACGAGCTGCCATGTTGTTGTTTTACATTGTCCTAGTGTACCAGGTCCTTTGTGTGCAATATTATTCGAGATCTGATATCTCTTCCTTCTCTCTGGCTTAAATCTATCTCTGGACCACGGAAACAGATGAGAGCCGACACTGTGACCAGCAGTCTCGGGCTAGGACCCTGCTTAGTGTTTCACAGACATGATCTCATCTCTCATATGAGACACAACCCATTGTTTTCCCTTCCCTAAGCCCCATTTTCCTCTCTGCCTCCATGGAGTTGACTGTATTTGGTATTGCAAAACAAGTAGAATCACCATATTTCTCCTTCTATGATTGGTTTGTTTCACTAAGAATGAGGTCCTCCATACTTATCAATGTTGCTGCTTATTGCAACATTCATCCTTAAGGTTGAATATTTTATTTTATTTTCCTTATCCACTTATCATTAATTCATGGACATCTATACTACTGTGTACTGGCTATGATAGATAATGTTATAATGAATATGGGAATACAAGTGCCTCTTTGAAATTTTTTAAAATCTTTTTTATTATAAAAATAGTGTACAGAGGGGTTACAGTTACATGAATAAGATGAGAACATTTCCTATCAAGCATTGTTACCCGCTTCTTTGTTTTTCCCCTACCATTCCTTCCCTTCCCACCTTTCCAACTCCTCCCCCTCCCCCGCCCCCGCCCGAAGTTGTAAAGTTCATTTTCAATATAGTGTCTTATATGTCTCTTTGAGAGTCTTATTTCAATTTCAAAGAGAGTGTAAAGCTGAAAATCTGGGTTATCTGGTAGTTCTGTTTTTAATTGATTAATTTTTTTGTGCCAGTCCTAGGGCTTGAACTCGGGGCCTGGGAGGTGTCCTTGAGCTTTGGTGCTCAAGGCTAGCATTTTTGAGCCACTGCTTCCATTCTGGCTTTTTGGTGGTCAATTGGACAAAGAGTCTCAGGGACTTCCTTGCCTGGGCTGGCTTTGAACTGTGATCCTCAGATCTCAGCCCCTTAGGATTACAGGCATGAGCCAACAGTGCCTAGTTTGTTTTTAACTTTTTAAGGAATTTTATATTGTTTTCTATTAGCAGCTGCTCTGATCACTGTCCTATAAAGGTTTCTCTACATGCTCGCCAAGAATTCATTATTGTTTATTTTACTTCTTTTTCTTACTTGACTGCTTTGGATAGAACTACAAGTACCAGACTGAATAGAAGTACCCCATTGTGACATTCTTTCCTTATTTCCCATCTTAAAGGAAAAGCTGTCAATATCTCATTGGTAAATATGATGTTACTTGTAGTCTTCTCACAAATAGATTCTGTAGTTGAAGCCCTTTCTTTCTAGCTCTAGTTCATCATGAAAGTCTTTGAAACGTTGGACAAATTTAGCATCTTTTCATGTTTGGTTAAAGTCTGAGCATAAGAAAGTACTCTGTATTGGGTAAATGCTTTGATGCTTTCAGCTAGGAATATTTAACTTATAAAAAAAGTTTTGAAGTTTCCCTTCAACTAAAACTTATTTTATAAAAATCCTAAAGCTATCTGATTTTTCCATTTTACTAAAAGATATTTCTTTGTGCTTGACACAGCCAGACATTACTTCAGAACCTATTTTTTCCCCTGCTACTTCTAAAATTTGCCCATCATTTATTTATAGTAAAAATTCTTTCAAAATAATGCCTACTTAGGAACAACCGATGAGCTTTCTAATCTTATGGCCAAACTATCATTTTGTCTTCCTTGCTGACTCTTTGACTGAGAATTTTGCTGTGACTAACTTAAGATAAACTTAGGATAAAGGCAGGCTTTCAAGTCGATTGGGTCTAATTCAATGAAAACACTATTAGTTTAACCAAGATCCTTGCTTGAGACAAAGGGCTATGGGAAAGAATCATCAGGGATTCCACATCAACCCACCAAGCAGGTGAAAGATCCCAGTCTGTACTTCTTTGTTGACCTCTTTTACTGTTTCAAGTATCATCGCTTATCCCTTTACTAACCACTAAGATGACACTCATAATTGTTCCCTGGAGAGCAAAGGAATTTGAATATGAAACAATTCTTTTTAAGGCTTAAGCAACAGCACAACTCTGAACACCGACAAATTAGGCAAACCCTAAAAATCTCCCCAGTTTTATCTGAAGGATCACAGTACAAAGAAGCAGATACTAAGTAGGTTAGCAATCTTACCGAACTGAACAGACACGCTTTTGGAAACTGATATTCACGAGTCATAAAATCTAGAGAGGTTTTTTTTTTTTTTTTTTTGACATCTTTGAGTGAATCCGCTTAAGATTTTGGCTGGATACCAATCTGCACTTTATTAAAGAGAAACTCTGAGGCCAGGCAAGCAACAAGTGCTAAGAAGAAGGACAACCACCAAGAAGTGATTGGTCACACAGTCAGGGTACAGAAAAAATGATCCTATTGTTATTGTAAAGGTGCTGTACAGAGGGGTTACAGTTACATAAGTCGGGTAACGAGTACATTTCTTTTTGAACAGTGGCACCTCCTTGCTCGGTTTTGCCCACCTAAACCCCCTGCCCCACAACTTGTACCGTTCATTTCTAATATAATGTGTAGCAAGTGTCATCGCTGAATTGATTCAACCTTTGTCCCATCATTTCTGTGTTCCCCCTGGCCCTTCCCCAAACAGATAAATTTACATACAAGACAAAAGGCACAGAAAGCAAAAACAGAGACAAGGGAGAGAAAAAAAAACAGCAAAATAACCACACACACATACACAAAACCCTTTCATTTCTTGGAGTCCACTTCAATAAATATCATTTTATATGATCATATGCACTTAGCTATTGAACCTTTGTGATCCTCTCATACAGAATATCCTCCTTTGGTCTCAATGAATGAAATGAAAAGTGAAGACTTTGTGAAAGATACACAGATCATTACCTTCAAGAATCTAGGAAGGATCCCTCTTTAATAGTAGGGATACATAGCTTCGGCCTCTGTGCCACTCCAGATCTACCCTTATAATGCTTATAAATGAAGATTCTAAAGCATCAAGTTAATGATAAAATAAGTCAATCTGCCAGACGCTGGTGGCTCATGCCTATTGTCCTAGCTACTCAGGAGGCTGAGATCTAAAGATCGTGGTTCAAAGCCAGCCTGGGCAGGAAAGTCCATGAGACTCTTATCTCCAATAAACCACTCAGAAAACCGGAAGTGGTACTGTGGCTCAAGTGATAGAGCACTAGCCTGAGCTGAAGAGTTAAGGGACAGCACCTAGGCCCAGGGTTCAATCCTGGCACTGACAAAATAAATAAATAAAATAAGTCAATCTGCCATCTAGAACAAAGGCCAACATCCTTAAAATAAACATAGGAACAGCCAAAATTACTGAGGTGATATAGCCAATAAAAAGACTAATAGAATTAATAGATAGATGAAAAAGCAGGAAAATGCAACCCAAAACCTTCAGAAAAACTGACCATTAACAAAGGGAAAACAAATGCAGCAATGGTACTCACTGGACACTACAATGAAAATGAACTATACAACTTGTGGGTAGAATGGGAGGGAAAAACTGGGAGACATTGAGGGAAGGGATGACGTTATTCAAAAAGAAATATGTTCTTTACCTGATATGTAACTGTAGCCCCTCTGTGCATCACCTTTATACTGAAAATCTAGAGATGACTCAGTGCTGGGATGAATGCCAGCCTAGAGACTACAGAAGAGAAGGGCTTGAAGATACACACTATTCAAAATTAAACAGAGGGGACAGGTTGAGGAAAATGAACAGAGCATCATGAACTGTATCAACATTCTAGCACATGTAATTAAGGTCTGAGGAGATTAGTAAAACAATATGTGAAGGATTAATGGCCACTTTCTAAACTTGATGAGCACCATAAAGCCAGACGCAAAAATCTATTGTCAAGAATGACAAACACAATCACTACCATCAAATGATGAAGAGAAAATTCCTAAAAGCAACTAGATGTTAAAAAAAAGCCACATTATTGAAGAGCAAAAAATTATTAGAATAGTCACTTTTTCGTAAGAAACTATGTAAACTAGAAGATAACAGAATGACAAACTAAAATTCTACAACTGGTAAGGAAAAAATCGATTTTAAGCTGGGGCTGGCAGCTTGTGCTTGCAATCCTATCCACTTAGGAGGCTGAAATCCAAAGGATTACAGTACAAAGGCAGCTAGAGGATAAAAGCCCATGAGACTTCATCTATGAAATAACCAGTGGGAAAAAACAGGCTGGAGGTGTGGCTCAAGTGGTAGAGCACCAACAGAGCAAGCAAGCTGAGTAAGCATGAAGCCTTGAATTCAAACCCAAGTACCATAAAAAAACCTTTCAGAAATGAAAATAAATAGACTTTTAGACTACAAAACTGAGATAACTCGTTAATACCAAAACTAAGAAATGTGAAAGAGGACCAGGCATGGTGGTCCAGGCCTGGAATCTCAGTTGTATGAGAAGTAAAGACTAAGAAGCCTTCCTTGGAAAATTAGAGAATCTGAAACCAAGCTGCAAGCTGCAAGATGATTTAATCAGAGACAAAAAAAATCTAGCCTGAATTAAACACGAGCCTATTCATAATATGCTTGTGGTGAATAGTCACATGTTTCACTACAGAAATGCCAACAAGTTATGCTAACATGTATGATGTCAGCAATGAATGTCATGAAGCGAGAAACACACTACATTCATCTTATTTGTATTTTAAAAATCCAAAAATTCTGAACTCAAAATTACAAACCCTGACTTCAGAGGTGGCAGGGAAATCACTAAGGCCTCTAAGCTGATTGCTGAGCTATTCTCAGCACTTGGATGATATTTAGTTAACCTAACTGTGCTGCTTCCCAAACTGAGGCATCTCTGAAAGGATGTACAGTCAAAGAGCTCAAAGAAAGGCAAGAGCAATCATGCATTCTGTGCAGAGCAGGCCACTGGAGACTTGGCTTTCGCTTCCTGTGTCACCTGGTGGAGCTCAAGTCTTAGGGATCAGTCTTCAGGAAAGATATGCTTTGGGTGCGCCTGTTGTATGGAGGAATTTTTTTTTAATTTTTTATTGTGAAGATACTGTACAGAGGGGTTACAATTACATGGGCAAGATAGTGAGTACATTTCTTATCAAGCATGGTTGCCTCTTCCTTTGTTTCCCCTTCCCAACCCTTCCCATCTCTCACCCCCCCCCCAGCTTACCTCCTGGCCAAAGTTGTAAGATAGGTTGATGTTAGGTGAAATGAACCCCAAGATAAGTATTCAAATGTTTTTTTCTTCCTTGCTATTGTTTCTAACATATGTATAAGATGATTTCTTTGTTGCTTTGTATGTCCCTCTCCCATGGTATAACCCCTGCTTTCATTGTATTTGATGTTGATATAATTTGTGGAGGGGAAGGGCAAAAACAAACCGTTCAAATAGGGATACAGGTGGACCCATTGCAACAATGAGATGTACAAGTCGTTATGTCAAAAAATGAACTTTACAGGGGCTGGGAAGGTGGCTCAGTGGTAGAGCGCTTGCCTTGCATGCATGAGGCCCTGGGTTCGATTCCTCAGCAACACATAAGCAAAATGAAAAAAGCCGGAAGTGGTGCTATAGCTCAAGTGGTAGAGAGCTAGCCTTGAGCTGAAGAGCTGAGGGACAACGCCCAGACCCAGAGTTCAGACCCCATGACCGGACCCCCCCCCAAAAAAATGAACTTTACAATTATGGAAGAATTTTTAATCTTCAGTTCAGAATCTTTATTCTTCAGTTCAGAAGGGCTATGGACATACATACACTGACTAACACAAAGCGCAGAACATAAAACAAACAAACAAAAAAACCTCTAGATCCCACCAAATTGTGAGACATGCTTGAAAAGAAACAAATGTTAAAGAGAAAAAAATCTGAATCAGATTTTCACTTACAGTGAAGTCATTGCACAAATTCTCCTCTGTAATTCTGACCAGTTACTTCTTTTTTTTTATTGTGAAAAAACTGTACAGAGGGGTTACAATTACATGGGCAAGATAATGAGTACATTTCTTATCAAGCATTGTAGCCTCCTCCTTTGTTTCCCCTTCCCATCCCACCCAATCCTCCCCCCGCCCCCCAACAAAGTTGTAAAGTTCGTTTTCGACATGACAACTTGTACTTCTCATTGTTGCAATGGGTCCACCTGTATCCTTATTTAAACGACTTGTCTGACCAATTACTTCTTGAACAGCAAATATATATCAGGTTATAAAAAATTACTTAGAGAAAATGAAAATTTTATCTGATGAGAGGATTGTACTTTTCTACAGAGGGCTAAATAAATATTTATTAGTTTCTACTAAGGATGGATAACTAAGAAATCATATTTAGTTAATACTTTAATGCTCTTCTTTAGCTATCTACTTCCTGTTGCAAAGATCTAAATCAAATCAATGGAATCCTGGGCTAGAATATAAAATATCTCCAGTTAACCTAATAATCCATATTACTGACTGTGCCTGAATTATGAAAATGAAGGCTAAACAGGCCTCAATTAGAGGATATACCATTGTATTATAACAAGTACAAGCTTACAAGGTTGAGGTGTACAAATCACTATGTGCTTCACTTTCCTGACCTATGCAAATAAAGATAGATTTAAAAGCAACAAATGTAACAGTCAGTCTGCTTGCTCTCTAAGAGTATAAAAGATGAGGCCATTTATCATCATTGAAGGAAGAGGCAGTGCTATCTTTCTTCATTTAATTCTTTAGAACTGAAACAAGTTCAAGAAAGAATGTATCATTGTCATTTAATCCTTAACAGTGGCTTATAGAAGTGAAGCTTATTTTGTCTGGGGAATTATAAGATTGAGAAGCATGGATTTCTCAATATATCTAGATGCAATCCCAAATAAAATTCCTGAGTACTGGTCCTGAGTCTTCTAATTCTTCATTATTTTAGCTCACTCAGTATAAAATTTTATTTCCAGGTTTAATAGTGAATGAGAAAAAAAGTATCAATTAACTGACTTCTGTCCACCTTCAAAGGGCAAACAGCCTTATTGTAATGTAAAAAATAAGTTTAGTGGTTGGATTCAACTTTGGCAAATTACAAAGAATATTTGAATGACAATGGTTGCCCTATTGTCTTGCTAGATCCCTCTGAAGACTGATAGGATTTGTGGAGAAGTAACATCTCCCTTAAAAAATTGGTAAGCAGGGCTAGGAAGGTGGCTCAGTGGTAGAGTGCTTGCCTTGCATGCATGAGGCCCTGGGTTTGATTCCTCAGCACCACATAAGCAGAAAAAAAAAAGCCAGAAGT
>NW_012267219.1:15961460-15964376 GCF_000151885.1 Dipodomys ordii | reverse complement strand
TCAGTGGTAGAGCGCTTGCCTTGCATGCCTGAGGCCCTGGGTTCGATTCCTCAGCACCACATAAGCAGAAAAAGCTGGAAGTGGCAATGTGGCTCTAGTGGTAAAGCATGCTAGCCTTGAGCAAAAAAGCTTGGGGACAGCACCCAGGCCTTAAGTTCAAGACCCAAAACTGGCACAAAGAAAAAAAAAAAAAAAACGGAAAGGAACTATCAAGCAAGTAGGAGTAAGAGAAGCATAACAAAGAAGAGAATGAAACCAGGGAGGCTGTGAATTCAAACTCCTGATTCAGTCTGATTCTATAGGAGATTTCTGGAGCCTATATTACAATCCATACTATGCCCTAAATTTTCAACTAAACTTGCATCTCCCCACATATTCGTTCATTAGGCAAGCATCACCTTCAATTCTCAGACTCTTCTAGTTTTCTGGGTATGTGGACAGAGCTGCTCTAGAAGCCTGAGTCTTTTGAAAATCGGCAGGTTTAAAACACTTAAAAGGAATAAACATTGATAAGATAGAGGAAGGGGGTGGGATTGAGAGCTCCCTAATTGAGGGATTCTCTACTACTCTGTAAGGTCTTGAGTTCTACGAAAAGAAGCAAACAAAAATTTACACCAAGACATATGAGAGTGACATCCAAACACTTGCTCCCTTAAAGAAACATCAATTTGCACAATTGCCCAGAGACAAAAATACCTTCAAAAGAATTATCCAGGTGAGAGATTCTAACACTTGATTACAGCACATAAATCAGATGCACTGCAGCAAGTAGGAAGCACACTAGCCAGGTCACCCCAACTATGGGTTTGTTCTCACAGCTTTGAAAGCAAATGCAGCTGTTTTTAGGCAGATGCTCCACCCCCTCCACCACCCCCAGACCTGCAAGCCATGGCTGGGCTTCAGACTGAGCCCCAAATCCTCTTAGCAAATCAGAATTTCATGTGGTCCCAATAACCACACAATTGTGCACTATGAACTCACACTTATAAAAAAAAATGACTAATGGCAGAAATACCAAGTTTTTTTTAACTTTTGTTTTTATGCACAGCAAAAAGAGGAACAATCAAAGACAACAGGAATTATTTCAAGGAGCGTTTTGTTTATGCCTATACTTCAAAAGAGAAAAACATTTCAAAGGCATCCTTGCCTCTGTCCAGAAAGCTGAAGGAACAAGACCTCCATGCTGGTCCTTGTCAAAACACACCGTGCTTGTTGACAAAATCCCCATGAAGCCAAAGCTTGGTCCCAGGTCCCAGCATGTCCAGCCAAACAAGGAAGAGGAAGAAATCTCCATAACAACTTCTGCTGCATTCAGGATTTTTATCATCTTCTCTTAAAGCACTAGAACCTTCCTTCGAAAGAAATCTCACCAGGAGACTTAAAACAAATAAAATGGGGGGCTGGAAGGTGGCTCAGTGGTAGAGTGCTTGCCTTGCATGCATGAGGCCCTGGGTTCGATTCCTCAGCACCACATAAGCAAAAAGAAAAAAGCAGGAAGTAGAGCTGTGGCTCAAGTGGTAGAGCGCTAGCCTTGAGCTCAAGAGCTGAGGGACAGCGCCCAGGCCCAGAGTTAAGGCCCACGACCGGACCCCCCCCAAAAAACAAAAACAAACAAACAAACAAAAAGAAACAAATACAATGGGAAAACTAGAGATGTTTTTCTTTTCAAATGAGGGTAGTAGGAAGGAGAGCTGGGGTGTTGAATATATTCCATTTTGCAATCTAATGCTAAGTTATCTTAATGATCATCATAGCCAACATTGTGTTAAGTGAGCTCACACAGACAGATAAAACTTCCCCATACTTGCTTAAATGTTGTAGAGATGACATCAGTTGTGCTCTTCATGTCCAGAAGGTACCCAGTTAGTCCTGATTCTGATCTCAGCAGAGAACCTGACTTGCAGATTCCCCAGCACCATGATTAAAAACAAAACAAAACAAAAACTGCATAAACTGTACTTATAGCCAGATGCTGGTGGCTCACGCCTATAACCCTAGCTACTCAGGAGGTTGAGATCTGAGGAACATGATTCAAAGCCAGCCCAGGCAGAAAAGTCCCTATGAGACTCTCATCTCCAATTAACCACTCAAAAACCAGAAGTGAAGTTGTGGCTCAAGTGGCAAAGCATTAGCCTGAGAACAAAGAGGCCCAAGGACAGCATCCAGACCCTGAGTTCAAGCCCCACAACCACCACCAACAACAAAAAGTACTTATATATTTGAAATGAAAACTACAGTGATGAATAGTGGGAGTATAGATTATTTTCCACACTAACCAGCCTAGTGATTAAACTACATAGTGATTAAAAACACATTGATTCTGGAATTATTATATTCATGGCTTCTAGAATCATCAAGTTTTAGTTAGAAGCCAGGCTTTATGCTTGTTGCCTATGTGACCTTAGCAAGGCTGCCAATTTGTTCAAAGGCTGTTTTGGACATCGATATGCTGTATCCTTCTTACAGAGCTGTTGAGAGTATGATGCTCTAGGCATGTAGTAGGTTGTCCACAGATACTCATTACTCATCAATGGACCATGCTGTTGCACTGTGTCTGGCGGGGATGGCACTAGTAGAAGTGGTGCTGCATATTGGCATGAAGTAGGCATTGATGCATAGCAAACAAGTACATCAAACCACAATGAGATAACAACTCACCCCAGCTAAAATGGCTATAATCAAAGGCAAAAAAGCTAACAATTGCCAGTAAGAATATGAAGAAAGGAGAACTCTCATAGGAATGTAAATTAGTAAAGCCATGATAGAAAGAAGGATAGTATTTCCTCCAAGAACTCAATATAGAACTATTATATGATCCAACAGTTCTACTGCTGGGTATATCTCCAAAGGAAAGAAAATTGGTAGAGTGAAAAGATATCTGCTTTCCCATGGTTATTGTAACACTAGTCACAATTG
>NW_012267219.1:15950122-15959810 GCF_000151885.1 Dipodomys ordii | reverse complement strand
TCCCAATCCGTGGGCTTTCTATTGATCTTGCTAGCTATGTCCTTTGCCATGCAGAAGCTCTGCAATTTCATGCAATCCCATTTGTCCAACCTTTCTTTGACTTGTTGTGTTTCTGGGTCTTTATTAAGAAAATTTCGGCCTGTGCCATCTTCCTCTGAATCTTAAACCATTTTTAAAGTCATAAAATCTCTAGCACCAAAACTCCCATGGCCCATTATAGACTCATCAGCCACCATTGGACCTTCGGGTCCTGTAGGAACCGAGCACAGTGTGGGTGGCAGTAGATGATTCATGTTGGGCTCCAGAAGTAGTGAAAATATCCTTCACACAACTTTGAGGGTGCTGAAGGACTTTATACTCAGGTAAGAAAGGATCCCTAAAAATACCACAAGTTTGGAATTTTCAAGGACCAGCAAGATGGCTGCTATGGGTACCTTGAATTAAACAAGAAAAGATGGGAGGACATGAAGCAAGAGTTACAAGAAGACCAGAGCATACTATTCCATGACCTTTGACTTCCATTTTGAATGAGCTGGAAAGGCATGGTGGTCACATATGTGAAGGGGAAAATGTCTCAGACTCTAAACCAAGTGGCCCACCAGCCCTCTAAGACAATCATCCATGCAAAGCAAATAAACTGGATATATTTGATCTTGTTGCTCAAGTGAACCACATCCACAAGTCATTCGTTGTGATCTCAAAGTAGATTTTGGAAGTGTTTTATAATAGCTATGTTAATTGTAGAAAACATTAGTGTCTGGGCAAGTGCTAGAATTGCTTTAGATGTTGTGTTGCCATAGTATCATTTACTGAGTTATCCAGCTGTGAAATACAGGTCAAGTGTACAATAACCACAAAGTCTAGTTCAAATCTGAAGCATTTGCCAGTGGGCGCATGTACCATGCAAGGGTGATTGAAAGGGCCAGTCCACATTGCAATAACCCAAATTTGATGAAACTAGAAGGGAGGAAAGCCTACAAATATTTGGAAACATTTAGAGACAGTTATTCCTGAGTTAGAGATTGTTTGTGTGTTCCTTAAATTTACACCAAACTGTCTCCAAGACGGGGTGTCTTACTCACAGCAAATATCTGCTGACTCGATTTTAACTTCATGTAACATGTCAGTATTTCTTCATCACTGAGTCAAAAACCAATCCCGTCAATCATCTTCAAGGCTAACTTTTCTAAAAACAGGCAGTTACTTGCTCTTCGACTCTCTCTGTTGTAGAAATCTGTGCCAATTTTGGTCACCCCTCCCAAGAGATGATCGTCAGAGTAAATGCTCAGTCAAGAATTAACAGGTCTGAGATGGGTGCTGGTGGCTCATGCCTGTAATACTAACTACTTGGGAGGCAGAGATCTAAGGATTGAGGTTCAAAGCCAGCCAGGCAGGAAAGTCCTGAGACTCTTATCTCCTATTAATCACCAGAAAACCTGAAGTGGTGCTGTGGCTCAAAATGGTAGAGTGCTAGCCTGGAGCAAAAGAGCTCAGGGACAGTATCCAGGCTTTGGGTTCAAGCCCCACAACCAACAACATCAATAATTTTTTAAGAAAAAGGTCTGTAATACTTATGTTACCTTTCTATGTTAAAATACCAAGAACAACTTCTACAAAAGTTATTGACCAAGTGTTGTTAATATCATCACTATAACGTCATCACCATATCCTTACTGTGGTTCACAACTAATAACAATATAGTCATGGAAATATAGTTTTAGAAACTAAAGGCTTGGAAGTTATCTAGCTTATTGGTTTCATAGATGAGAAAATTGAATTCCAGAAAGGCTTGGGGACTTCTTTTGGGTTTCAAGGCAAGTTAGTTACTAAATGACAATCATAATTTATGTCTCCGTGATGCTTAGCTTATCTCCGTGCTACTTCAATCCAGTTGCCGGTGAGTTAGCTCTTCTCTCACTCCTCCCACAGTGCACCACATCTGCTGTCCCCACCTGGCTTCTTCCTGTACTCTGAATGTCCAGGCTTTGGAACTCAAAGGTCAAGAATCAACTGCTTTTTTGTCCTCTGTATGCCTTCTTGGGTACCTCTTTCCTGACACATGAACACAATTAACTAGCTGAATGGGATAAAGCCAAAGAACTAAGAAATATGAAACAGACTCCGTTGAAAAGAGTATTCCACTTTACAAAGTATCTAAGCAACTGCAACATGATAAAGGGCAGAATGCAACATGAATTTCTATGAAGGCAATATGAGGGGATCAAGAAAGGCCTTGGGGAGGAGCTCTTCAGGTTGGGATGAAATGGACTGGAGTCAGAGGGTTTCTGCATTTTTGCTCATGTTGTAGGAATGTTTAAATTTGCTTATTTGCTTTCATTTTTGAGGGGAAAAACTAAAACATAAATATAGGAAAGAAGTGCAATAGATTCCATCATCAATGATTGGTTAGTAGCCAGTCTTGTTTTATTTGAAAATCATCCTCCTATGGCAAAATTATTTTGAAGTAGCTTCCAGACTTACTATATTCAATTATATAGTTCTAAAAAATTTAAACTCACATATAAAAGTTTGTAATTTATATATTATCATTAAACCACAAACCAGACAACAGATTTCCTTACCTATCTACCTACCTATCTAGAGGGTCACATGCGCCTTTTGTTTGATGTTTATCAAAATATTATCTTTTCACCTGCAAGCATTTTTCCTTTCAACTCATTGTCAAAGATGACAGATTATCATGTAGAATTTCTCATATTCTTGACTGTACTGAGTAAATTTCTATGATTTTTCCCAGCATAAATTGGTAGTTGGATCTGGAATTTTGTCTGGCATAATTTTGATTTTTTTCAACAAAATATACCCTTTAAGTGGGATTATGACTCATTCCAATGGGAGTCACAGCATTTTTTTGTTGCCCTTCTCTGATATAAGCAACCATGGAAGTTGTTTGCCTTCCTTAATTATTTTAATAGAGATTTGTAGCTGTGTTTTGGGAATTTATAATAAAACCCACAAAAGCATTAATAATCATCTTAGGGTTTGTGTGTATGTGTGTGTGCGTGAGTGCATGCATGTGTGTGTGTGAGAGAGAAAGAGAGAGAGAGAGAGATAAGGATATGTTTTTTCTTCTCTGTATATATCTAACACTTTAGGGTAAGCTCGAGTTAATAGGGTAAGAGGTAGAGATCATGTCACATTATACCTAAAATAAAGCTTAAATGTAAGTTATCAGCAAGACTAGGGTACCCTATAGTTGGTGTCTTCTTTGAGAACCAAGCTTAAATACAGATTCTAGAGTAGTTCTAACATGATGAATTAAGGAATTCTGAAATGATAGTAATATTTGATTTGTGCTCACTATTTAATAATATTCCTTTAGTTTAACCAAATAGAAAGAAATCATTCTGTGTCTAGAAATTTTCATTTTCTTCCTTATTTTGACATAGATCCTTCCTCTATTTGAAACTCCTCTGGCCATAAGTTTAAAACCAGATGGATTCATTTATAGACAAACCCATCAATAATAAAAATCATTAAACCTGAAAACCAAAGACGGCATGATGAAACAAAAGATTTCCATCCAGGACATCTGCAAGCAGTTAAGGTGCTGGAATAATTACTTCCCTTTGTGAATGGAATGCTGGGCCAAACGCAAGGTATGTAGCACTACGCACTTGTCAACGAAGACAGAATTTATACTAATTGCTCCCAAGACTAGCTCTTTGAAAGCAAGGCTTTTAGCAGGTTCCTGACTTTATCTGACAAGCAGTAATGAAACGCAAATTTGTATGACACTTTTCTCATAGGTCCAATAAAAGATTTCTTATTTTGCCATATACCCAGCTAAAGACAAAAATTCAAATGAGACAATAGCCATAATTTTTCATAACCCAAAGATCATTAACATGTGTGTTGGTGGGAGAGGAGCAGTTATACAAACAGCACATTTGCCTGTCAAGAAATATAGGAGGTGCCTAAATTCACAGCTTGGCATTACATTACAACCCACTCCTGAACTCCCAATGTGTCACATTTCAAATAAGCCTAGATACCTGTTCAAATGATGTCTTTAACACTTTCAATGATCTTTTAACATCACTCCGTCTCAGATTCTTGTGGCCTTCTGAATCTGTCTCATTATTTTAAAAATGCAATTCGTCACCAACTTTAATTTCAGGCAATAGACATAGGAAATAGTGTTATGAATGATCACTACTTATTAAACTCTGCCTATTTGTAAAGAATTTAAGACAGCATCTGAGCATACATCAAATAGAATACACATGGAAACCAGAAATGGATATGAAAAAAAGAAGCAGAGCAAGAAATAAAGACATAAAACAAAAGCAAGAACAAAGCTAGGCCATAGCCGGTGTGTCTGTACATTTCACACCATACCTGGTGTGTCTGTACATTTCACAAGCTGGGTACTGCTCATGCGTGAAGAGGCTGTTGTAACATTCAAGGACACCACTGAGGGAAGCCCCAGGGAATTGACTTCATGTAAACTCTACCACTGAGGCCTTCATGCTGTGATTACTGTCTCCTGGCCTTTCACCAGTTTTATGTCTTAAAAACATAGACACTTAAAAACAAGTAAGTTTTTGGATGTAGCAAATAATACTAAGTCATCATTTTATCTATTTCTTCTAGGTTGTTTAAGAACTAGTTTCCATAGCCAGGAGCTCATACCATAATCCTAGCTATACAAAAGTGCTGAGATTAGGAGGATCACAATTCCAGTCCAGCCTGGACAACATATTTGTGTGACATACACATACCCCCCTTCTCTCCCCGCCTCCCCCCCCCCGTGTGTACTAATTATCTCAGCTGAGGTAGGCAAAAAGCAGGATACAATCTTAAAAATAACCAGAGCATAAAGAACTAGAAGTGTGGCTCAAGTGATAGAGCACCTGCCCAGCAAATACAAAGTTCTGTATTCAGTCCCTAGTACTGAAAACAGAAGAGGTGGGGGTAGTTCCTTAATCCTGCAGCTAATATAATTATCATAGAAGGAAAGCGCTCTGAACATTTTCCCAAAAAGCCAGATGTATTTCATTTAAGCTACTTTAAAAAAAATTTCATATAGACAGTTTGTGCTACTGTCTGACTTCTAGATAGTCCCATAATGAACTTTACCTTTAACAAGGTTTGTAGTGGAGCAGCACTATTTACAATAGCCACGATAGGGAATCAATTTAGGTATCCAACAGCTGATGATTAAATAAAGAAAATGTTGTACATTTATACAGTGGAGTTTTTTTCCATGGAAAAGAATTCAATTATGTCATTTGTAAGCAAATGGATGGAACAGAAGATCAGTGTGTTGAATACATAAGCTAAGCTCAGAAAGACAAATAATGCATGTTTTCATTCACTTGTGGATTCTAGACCTAAAAACAAAAATGACATGATTGTAAAAGGGATGCTATTTGTAGGGGTGGGTGAGCAGGTGAGGGAGGAGAGACAAGAGAGTAATGGACATGTGGGTGAATATTATAGACTATTATATGTGGATATGTATATATAGGTATTCATGTATATCTATACATACATGTATATCTATGTATATTTGAAACTAGCATAATGAAATATACCAAAGTTATTTTTAAAAAGAGGAGAGGGATTAAAAAAGAGCAATAAATTGGGTGAATTTGACCAGAGTTTGTTGTATGCCTGCCATAATTATTACAACGAAGCCCCTTTATACAATTAATTTTATGTTAATATATTTTCACAAAAAGAAGAAAGATTCCTAGTGGGAACTGAGTTTTATCCATTTCTGTAATCCTTTCTTCTTCTAGTTTACTATGCGACGAGTTAAACAAGAAAGAAGTAGATTTAAACAGGGCTGAAGGAGAAGAAAATCTTTAGACAGGTATTCCTATGAAATTCTATCACATGGACAACCAGAAGCTTAAGGGAAAGTTTCTTACTCTGTACAGAAAGAGTACCTTTGTGTTAAATGAAAAGTGGCTACACTACTAACCAGCTAGGAAATACATTTTCACTTCTCTGGGCCTCAGTTTTCTCATTTGTACAATAAATGACTATGTGATATGCATGTAAAGTCGGTAGCTACAATGACTGCCTGCCTAGAACCTTGAAAATTTCAAAACAGTTAACTATTATTTATCATCGCAACTACCCTAATTATATATCTTTCTCCATCCCAAGCAATGCTCAGCCATGAGTGAAGAGGTCTTGTTGTATTCAGGACACATTGTATTCTGCTGGTTCCCAACAGGTAAAAAAATAAAAATAAAAATGGAACAAGAGGTGCCTACAGGCAACAGAAAAAAAAGAGAAAAGAAAAAGGACACAGCAGCCTACATCCTGAGTGCTCTTGGACCATCCGCAAGAACAGCAAGGGCTTCGCTCTGTGGCCAGTAAATACTCACACCACTCCTACACGCTGTACGCCTTCCGGAGAGCCAAGGCAGCCAGTAGTCTGTGAGTGGAAGGAAAATTGCCATACCTGGAAGACTAACAGCAAAACCAGAAGGTTCAAAAGGAAAGGCCTCCCACTCTCTAAGAAAAATGAAATCAGATCCTTTGTTCCTTTTCCTTGATGTTTAAAACACACTGAGTCAACTCCATTAAAAAAAAATACAGACATATCCTGGGTTATTTTTATGCCTCTACATCTGAAATACTTTTCCTATAAATGCCTAAACTAGATTTTTCTAAAAATACCTAAGACATTTTTTCCCTATCAATGTCTAAACTAGCAACAGTTATAAAAATCCTGGTTGGAATCCTAGGAATTGTTTCTTTTTTTAACAAAACAAAACAATGGGAGTATATATTTAATCATTTTTAGGCTGCTAAATAACTAGGCCAAAGTGTCCAATAAGATAAGCAGAAAAATGAAGAGGGTAAAGATGAATGGACGACTCTACCAGAACCAGCTGAGGCCTTCGTAAGAAAACTTACACCTTAGAAGAAAGTCTCACGAGTGAAATTTGAGAACATAAAGAAAATTTGCAGAAGACATCACTGAAAACTAAGAGTGGGGTTTTTCACAAAGGGTCTCTGGATGCCAAGCAGGGCTTGTGAGGAGCAGACTTGCCAGTGAGGAAAAAAAAATAAGAATTGGTCAGTAAAGTTCCACCTCTGGACTTTTAGCTCTCTCCCCACCTCCTTTCTTCCCCCCTCCCCCCCTCTGCTCTCTCTCCCTCCCTCTCTTCTCTCTCCACTCTCTCTCCTCTCTCCCCCCTCTCCTCTCTCTTTCTCCTCTCTCTCCCTCTCCCCTCCTCCCCCTCTCTGAATCCTAACACAGTGTGAACACACAGGAATTCATCAATATGGAAACACTTTTGATTCCAGCAATATAATTTCAGAGTTGGAGGAGGGAGAGTCCAGGGAGGGATGATCTTGGATGCTACCAGTCCCGCTAAATAAAGCCCAGAAGTACTACCGTTGGACTGTACATATTTTGGGGAAGAGCACTTGGGAAGAAAGCTTTCTATAATGGTCACAAGTAAGAGAGAGCACAGTGCATGGAGAGGTAGCCTGACCAACTGTTGGATGGGGTGCGGAAGAGTGGGACTAGACCAAGCCCAAGACATGAGTACCATGTAGGAGTGGGAGGTGGGGGGCAGGCTTGTTGGGGATGCTGCTGCTTTCTTCTTTCTCTAGGTAAGATGGGAGCTGACTCAAGTTTCAACAGAAAGGTAGAAATAGGAAGACCAGAAATATACTACAATAATTCAGCCAAGAAATAATGACAGCTCACATTAACTTCTTGGTGTGTTGGTTTGCTCCTTTATAAAATGGTGTTAGAAAGGCACATCATTCAGAGCAAGCAGTACAGTTTTGCATTCATAAGTATAAAATCCTTAGCAAACATTTAAGTGGAAGCTATTATATTGTCCCATTTGAATGTCTTAATTAGCCCTAAGTTCAGAAAACCTAAAAGATTTATCTAAAGTCACAGTGTGTGTGTGTGTGTGTGTGTGTGTGTGTGTGTGTGTGTGTGTGTGTGTGTGTGTGTGAACTAGGGTTTGAAGTCAAGGCCTGGGCACCATCCCTTAGCTTTTTCACTCAAGACTGCTGCCCTACCACATGAGCCACAGCTCTACTTCTGGCATTTTGGTAGTTAATTGACGATAAGAGTCAAATGGACTTGCTTGCCCAGCCTAGTTTTGAGTACCTAGGGCTACTTACAGGTATGAGCCACCAGCACCTTGTTAAGTTGCAGTATTTTGAAAGTGCTACCATCAGGACTTGAACATGAGTCATAAGCCTGTGTGCTTTCAGTGTGGTATGTAGGCTCTGCTCTCAGGACCTCCCACATATTCTAGCCATTGACATTTGTTCAAATTCTATCAGTTCAACAAACCACCCAACAAGGTCCTTAGCAAACTCTGGCCACAGGAAAAAAAAAACAGGTGTGATAGATGGGTAAAGACAAGGAGAGACTCAGAACATAGGATGACTCCTCATGAAGGCAGACTTACACTAAAGACTTAAGGGAGACATCTTAAGAAAAGGTTTAAAAAAGAAGACTAGCTGTATGAACATGTTAGGAAAAGAAAGGGTAAAAGAGAAACGAATGGAAAAGATTGAATCCCCAAGGCAAATTTTTACCTTCTGTAAAATCCCTTTCAGATCTAGCCTTGACTTCCCTTTTACACTCTATAATTTTCTTGGATGACTTTGCTTTTGTCCTGCTCCAAGTCCTCCATAGCTCTCTTTAGTATCAATAAAGTACAGACAGCCAATAATACTTAGAAGCCATTCTGGGAGCAAGAGAAACAGAAAAGGAAGTATACCCCAAATTAAGGCCAATTGAAGAGCATGATTATTGTAATCAGGAGTCAATTAAGAATACAGAGTAATTTATCCTTTGGAACAAGTTATTTATTCTGATTTTATTTATTTATTTTTACCCAGAACAGGAGACATGCCTTTTCTTTTTCAAACCCTTCCCTTTTCCAAAGACAACATGTCTATAATTACTGTTGCTTTATTTGTTGTAAAAAAAAAAACTTTAGACAAACAAAAGTATTCTTCATAGAAATGAGCCACACATATAGAATGAAATCTCACAAGACAAGGGTATTATTTCTGCCAGCCCCCACATTAGTCTGCCTCCACCCACCAGCGAGTGCCCCCCTTGTTAATAAGCTTAATGCATTCATACACTCATTAACAAAGGCAATCTTGGCTTAATTAGCATCCAAATTTATATATATTCTCTCTTACAGAGATAAGCCCTCAAAATTAATAAAAATGTCTTCCAATTTATGCAAATCACCATAATTGGATTTGTCATTAATTTTATGTGCATTAAGTTTCTATTTAGAAAATGAAGAGAGTATGACCAAGACCAGAACACACACAAATCCACACTGGACAAAGAAATCCCAACTCGCAATAACAATAGATGGGGGAAGATTGCACACGGGGAGAAGACCTTTTTCCTAATTTGATAGGCTGTAAAGCTAACAAGGCTATTTGACTTTTTTTTCCATTCCTTCTCCAGTTAAACTAAATCTGAAAGAATCAGACATCTAGGGGCGGTAAAAATATCAAAGGATAAGCCAAATAGCAACACCAGCATTAGTCCACTGGACTGAGAAAATAAAAAGGAGAACGTCTCCAAACTTACAGCTTAACCCCCCAGTTAGAATGGCTATAATCAAGAACTCTAATAACAACAGATGCTGGAGGGGATGTGGACAGAAGGGAACCTTACTGCATTGTTGGTGGGAGTGTA
>NW_012267219.1:15940339-15949327 GCF_000151885.1 Dipodomys ordii | reverse complement strand
TGTACTCATTATCTTGCCCATATAATTGTAACTCCTCTGTACAGTATTTTCACAATAAAAAAAAACATACAAACTGACATTTTGCCTTCATCCTCAATGGACTGTTAAATCATAGCTTCCAAATCTTTACCAATAAAGCAGCCGACATGTTTTTAAGAAATGATTTACTTGGCTAAATGTAATTAGGGTGTTTGAGCCCGGAGGCCCCTAACATCCAACCCAATTTTAATTTTGGTAACACAGCAATGGCTCCCCGAAGACCTCAGATTGCAGAGCGACATCTGCTTACCTAATTGGCATGGCAGGAGGGAATTGTTGTAATTTGTTTTCTTTGGAATGCGTCAAAGATCTATAAAACATTCATATCTGTACAGTATGGAGGATGGCAGATGCCATGTAAGTCCATACCAGTTATTCTGGTGGAAACTTAGGATATCAAATAACGGTTGCTTTGTTGCATGGTATTTACAGTACAGTGGTTTCTGTACAAGCGAAACACACCCAACCCTGTTTCTGGTACTTGTCTGGCCAGGTCTGGGAAGCTACATCTAAGCTCCAGGAAGCCTCAGTCTAAATAAGTAAGAGCAGGCAGGCAGAACTGTTACAAAGGAAGGCAGAGGAAGAAGGCTGGTTAAGAACAAGTAACATAGACGGCATGAATCTGATCAAAGCACGTTATATGCAAGTTGTAAATATCACATGGAAACTCCTTTATACAATCAACTTACATTAATGAATTAAAAAGAGACTAGGCGGAAAAGACGATAAAATATATTTCATGTATTGAATGAGATAATATAAATCATTCAAGGCATTATTTTCTAAGCATATCGTATCTAAGAATTATGAAGAAAAAGTTAATTTCTTTTCCTCTGACCCAGTGAGTTTATATTAGACAGCTTAGTCTACTAAATTTATTTAAAAATAATTTGTAATTATTTACATATTCAATGTGACTTTTTGATTCTCCCTTGGAGTCATATTTTATATTTAAAAGACTAGGACAAAACTAGTTTGAATATAAAGCATGTAAATATTCTTTCTCTCAATTGTGATCAAAGTAATCAAGGAAGTATTGTGACCAAATGTAATCAATTTTCCTGATGGCCGTTCCCTTGAACATGTTCTGGTGCCATTTGCATTCGTTCTAAGAATGACACCTGAGAGATGCCCAGCCTGCACAGTACTGCTAGAAACTGTCAGAATACAGACATCACAATGACTTCCTGAGTGACCATGCCAATTCTGCAAAGCAGAATTTCCCCTCGAAGCCTATTTGCCACCATAACATCAAATAATCTGTTCTATTTTTCTAGATATTGTGTTATCTAGGAACAGTTTCATTCCATAAATAGGAATAACATATAAGAGTAGATGGCTTACCCATCGATATTTATTGAAAAACTATCCTATGCAAAGTACTCTGTCGATCTTCACAAAAATCCTAGTCAAGAAGAAAGAATTACTACCATCTTCATGAGATATTTAGTTAATGAGTTAGAATGTGGCCTTCAACCTAGGCTATCCCTAGATAATTTTACTCTGTGTTTATCATGAGAGCCATGGTAGACTTCCCGAAGTGCGATGATGATCAGTCGTCATGAAGGTGATGATGCTATGTAGAGAGTGCTTTTAAGTATAGTGTAGGCTTCTCAGGGAAGTCAGTGATAGCCATTAGTATCAAGAAATATACATGACTGGGAAGTTGACTCAGTGGTAGAGCGCTTGCCTTGCATGCATGAGGCCCTGGGTTCGATTCCTCAGCACTCCATAAGCAAAAAGAAAAAAGCTGGAAGTGGTGCTGTGGCTCAAGTGGTAGAGCACTAACCTTGAGCTGAAGAGCTGAGGGACAGCACCCAGGCCCAGAGTTCAGGCCCCAGGACCGGACACGCCCCCCCAAAAATAATAATAATTGTTTCAGGCTGGGAAGGTGGCTCAGTGGTAGAGCGCTTGCCTTGCATGCATTAGGCCCTGGGTTCAATTCCTCAGCACCACATAGGCAAAAAGAAAAAAGCCAGAAGTGGTGCTGTAGCTCAAGTGGTAGAGTGCTAGCTTTGAACTGAAAAGCTGAGGGACAGCGCCCAGGCCCACAGTTCAGGCCCCACGACCAGATCCCCCCCAAAAAACAAAACAAAACAAAAGAAATATACAGAACATTCTGAGTTCAAACCCCAGTAGCACCAACATGGAGATAGGGTTTGGAAACATCAAGCCTAATCTAAATTCTGGAGAAAGAGAGCGGCTGGGGATGGAGTCAGTCTTCAGTGTCTGATAACTTCATCACCATGTCGAAGACATGCAACTTCTACAAAAAACTCCTAAACATTGAGGACTGGGAGGTTCCAGGTTGATAGACAAGTGAGGAGATGGAAAACAGATTGCTGCCAAAGCAGCAACCCGCCCTTGGCCCAGGAATCTCTTCCATTTGGTCGTTTCTGAGTTGTGTACATTATAAGGAACAGGTTATAGAAAGCAAACCATTTCTTCCCTAAGTTTTGTGAGGCATGCCAGTAAATGACTGGACCCAAAGAGAGAGGTCATGGGAAACTTTGATTTGTAGCCCATCAATGAGAAACTCAGGACCAGAGAAGTCTGGCATCTGAAGTGGAGACCATGCTGTAGGACTCAGCTCTTTTCTACCAAGTATATATTAATCCCACATAGTTACCCAGAACTGAATAGAACTACAAGATGGGAGTATGAAAGAAAAAAAAAAACAATCCACACCATTTAGTGCCTGGAGAATGTGAGAATAAACAGCTCAGGGTGCATGACCTCAATGTGGGTTGTAGACATTTATCCTAATTGTCAATGCCTGCATTATTCCCAGTGCCATTTAAATCTTTACACGCATGCATATACACACAAACACACCCTACTAGTGTGGTATTGGAAAATATGCATGGATGGGGAATTAATCCCAAGCTTTATCAAAGCCAGTTTAGAATTTGTTTCCTTCCATTATTATTTATTTGGGGGTATTATTTGAAAAATAATAAGTTTAGAAGCCTCAACGTCTGCATGTCAGGGCATAGCGATATTTTATTACTTTTCTTTTTATTTTTTTATTGTGAAAATACTGTACAGAGGGGTTACAATTACATGGGCAAGATAATGAGAACATTTTTTTTGTTTCTTTTTTGTTTTATTTATTTTGTCTTTTTTATTTTGAAAATACTGTACAGAGGAGTTACAATTACATGGGCAAGATAATGAGTACGTTTCTTATGAAGCATTGTAGCCTCCTCCTTTTTTTCCCCTTCCCTTCATATCCCCCCCCACACACCGAATCCTCCTCTCCCTCTCCCCCACCCCACCAAAGTTGTAAAGTTCATTTTTCAACATAACGACTTGTACATCTCATTGTTGCAATGGGTCCACCTGTATCCCTATTTAAACGATTTGTTTTTCCTCTTTCTCTCCACAACTTATAACAACATCAAATACAGTGAAAGCAGGGGTTATACTGTGGGGGAGGGACATACAAAGCAACAAAAAAATCATCTTATAAATGTGTTAGAAACAATCACATGAAAGAAAAAAAACATTTGAATACATATCTTAGGGTTCATTTCCCTAACATCACCTTATCTGACCTTTTCTGCTTGACTCAGACATATACTAGTTATTGCAAATAAGGGAAACCATGGGACCTATGTTTCTTTGGGCCTGGCTTACTTCACTTAATATAATTTTTTCCAAGCCTTTCCATTTCCTAACAAATGGGGCAATGTCATTCTTTCTGATGGAAGCATAGAATTCCATTGCGTATATATACCACATTTTCTTGATCCATTCATCTACTGAGGGGCATCTGGGTTGGTCATAGCAATATTTTAAATTGCAAGGAAAGAAGTAAGTTAGGTGAGCCAACAGGACAAATAAATCAGTGTCACTGTCCCCTCTCACAACTTTCATGATCTTGAATGCCAAAGTTATAAACTTCTTGCTGCTGGCTTTTGGGGTCAACAGTCTGTAAGACTCCTTCCTGCATAAGAAAATTTGTGATGTAGCAATGTACGTGCTGACTGTGATCCTGAATCATGCCTGTGATGTAGCAATGTACGTGCTGACTGTGATCTTGAATTATGCCTGTGATGTAATAATGTACGTGCTGACTGATCCTGAATCATGCCTGTGATGTAATAATGTACGTGCTGACTGTGATCTTGAATTGTCCCTGAATATGCTGAACATAGTTATCATTTTAGTCACGTCTAAATCAAGCATGGCAATGTTGGATCCAAAATTCTATGGTGCATGCACATGTGCGTGCATGTACATGTGTGCTTGTGTGTGTTCGTGCGTGTGTGTGTGTGTGTGTGTGTGTGTGCAGGTACTGGGGTTTGAAATTATGGCCTGAAGCTGTCCCTAAATTTTTTTCTGCTCAAGTCTGGCACTCTGCCACTTGAGTTACAGCTCCAATTCTGCCTTTTGGGGCGGTTGATTGGAGACAGGAGTCTCACAGATTTTCCTGACTGGATTGGCTTTGAACTGTGGGCCTCAGATCTTAGCCTCCTGAGTACCTAGGATTACAGGTGTGAGCTACTGCCACCCAGCTGGGTTCTTTGTTTTGTTTTAAAAAATGTATAGTACTTGTATTAAAATTTGACTCAATGGCCCTTTCTTCTGTTGCTAATTAAAACTAAGAGTCAACTTGGTCTTCATAGGCTAATAATTGTTTTACTTCTCTCATTTTGAATAGGAAAGACTTTGGTGTGTGTGAGCCTGTGGAGGTGTGAGTGTGTATGTATGTGTGATATATAAGAGAAGGTGAGTTCATGTATGTGGTCTGTGTGTATGTGTATGTGAGAGTGAGAGAGAGAGATGTAGAGGTGGGTCTGTGTGAGAGTAATTAGACAGGTGCAGATGTAAATGCGTGTGTGCATAGGTGTACACGTGTGCACACACTTATGGGGCTGTGAGGATGCAGGCATTAATGCGTATGTGAGACAGAATGTATGTGAGTGTATGTTTGTATGTGCACATAAAGGAACTCCACTACTGTTCACAATAGCTAGGATATGGAAACAACCCAGATGCCCCACGACAGATGAATGGATCCAAAAATTGTGGTATCTATACACAATGGAATATTATGCAGCCATTAGAAATGACAAAATAATGGCATTTGCAGGGAAATGGATGGAGCTAGAAGGTGATCATGTTGAGCAAGGTAAGCCAAGAGCAAAGAGACAAACGGTACATGGTCTCCCTGATAAGTGGATGATAAATCCAAAATGTTAGGTGATACAACAAAACTAACAGGACTTAAGAAACAAAGAACTCCTGCTCATCTGGTTGAACCACTACTAAATATCCCCATGCTGCTGATCACATGTATGGTGTATAACATGTGAACACTGTTATATATTACAGACTGTGATAGACAATTTGCTCCAGGAAAGTTAGAATGAACTTGTGACTTAGAAATTATGTAATTACTTAATCGCAATCAAAAAAAAAAAAAGAACTTCGGGGAAGGGAGGGAGGGAGGGGATGGTAGGGGGAAAACAATGGAGGGGCTAACAATGTTCAAGAGGAAGTGTACTCATTACCTCACTCATGTAACTGTAACCCTCTGTATAGTATCTTTACAATAAAAAAAGAAAAAAAAAGGAACTCCACTAAGATATCAAGATATCTAAATACCTTGAAAGATTATTAGTAACACTAGCTTTCTGGTACATGGCAGAGGCCCCAAACCTCAGTGCTGTCAGACCCAGCTGGCAGGGACACACAGGGCAGTCTCCCTGTGTGCCCACGACAGCCCCCTCCCCATCAACTGTCCACCCAACTACTCCACTGCCATGCCTGGAAACCCAGCTTGCTACCACCATAGCTGTAGATGATAGATCCCAAGTGACTCAAAACTGTGACAAAGGCAGCCAGAGGTGCACTCAGACTGTCCAGGGTTCAAGAATAACAGCAGCTGCAGTACTGTGCCATATGCTAGGACTAAAGCATTACACACGAGCTGCACAAGTACATATGTGGTTTGTACACCTTATTACTATGGTTTTTAACATGCAGCCCTGTCTTATAGGATCCAATTCATAAGAGAATCAGAATGATCTCCAGAATGCCTTATATAAATTTTCCTAGGACTAATCAAGGTCTGAAGAAGCACAAATCAATCCTGATCAAGAAATGGGCACCTGGCCAGCCATGTGCATCCATTTTCCATACAGTAGCATGGATTCATTCATTTACTGCATTTTGAGAGGCCAGTTTTCCTAGCAGACTGAAATGTACATTTAAAAGAAAGAATTACAAAACATGAAATACCTCAGTGCTTTCCCTAAATAAATAAATCGTAAGTCAGTTTCCCTTTTGTCTTTTCCTAGTTAGGTTGAAACTCACATCTTCCCTGTTGTTGACATTTCTCCTATTTTGTGCTTTTATGGATTAAATAGCCTCAAAGATGACCTCAACTGTTTAATTCAATTTCCCCAGCAAATGACCCCGTGAGTCAGAAAGATGTGCCAAAGCCATGGAAAAGATACCATTATACTTCCAAGGTATTTATTTTTAAGATAATTTTTTTGTAAATATATATACATACAAATATGTTGCCTGATTTCTGCCTTTACAAGTATGAGTAATTTGATTAATATAGAATTAATTAATCAATTAATTAAGGAGTCTGGAAATCTTGATTACTAATTACACATGTCCCAAAGTGAATTCAATGCAATGGTTTATTAACCACTGCAGTTAACCCAAAATGAGTTTCTGCAGAAACTTGGTAAAATTGAATGGGAAATTAATGTTCTTTATAAATGGACTATGTTATTCCCCAGTAAATTACATCAAGAAAAATAGCAAAGAAAATAATGTAACTCATCTTTCTTCCAATGTGTGGTTTTGATCTTCATATTTTAATCTAACAGAGGCAATCAAGAAATCTTTAGAAAATTATATTAAGATTTCATGCAAAGATAATTATTCATTTTTTGAGAGCATGTAGTTTCTCACGTATTTTTTTCTAAATATGCTCTTCATTATGTATGAATAAAATTTTCCAGGGTAAAAATATCCTGTTATCCAAACATTTTTTTAATGTTCTAAATAAGAAGATGAAGTCTGATTCCATTGTTTACTGACTGTAATAAACAGAAATCTTTTAAGAAAAATCTTGTTTTGTTTCTATTTTCTTACTTATATGGGTTTAAAAAGGGTTTTAGGGGCTGGGAAGGTGGCTCAGTGGTAGAGTGCTTGCCTTGCATGCATGAGGCCCTGGGTTCAATTCCTCAGCACCACATAAGCAAAAAGAAAAAAGGCGGAAGTGGTGCTATGGCTCAAGTGGTAGAGCGCTAGCCTTGAGCTGAAGAGCTGAGGGAAAGCACCCAGGCCCAGAGTTCAGGCCCCACAACCGGACCCAAAAAAGTAAATAAATAAAAAAAATAAAAAGGGTTTTATAAATGCTTTATTATTTTGAGACATGTAATATCTAAAACACATACATTTATAGACATAGATTTAAAAATACATTATATTGCTACTCATTTTATTGCCTCATGGTATAGTACATGGAAATATTTAGTTGAGTTTAATCATTTTTCTTCATACTTACATTAATTCGCTAAGTAAAACTATCAGGTAATTGTATGTCTCCTTTGTTGTGATTGATTTTTTTAATTCTATGAGTTTGAAAACATAATTTTATTAAGGTCTAATTGATACTCCAAACCAAAATTTAGTGTGTTCAATTGGATGACTCTGGACCTATGTATAATAGCTGTGAAACAATTGCCACAAACAAGGTGCATAGACCTCTCACTTGAAGAGTGTTCTTAAATGTATGAACTCTGCACCAGTAGCTCTGTAGCTACTCAAGAGTCTGAGATCTGGAGGACTAGGGTTCAAGGCCAGCTCAGGCAAAAGCAAAAATAAAAAAACCTCACTACCTAGTATCTTTAACCAGCAAAAATATCAGGCTGAAAGCATGATGCATGTAGTAGAGCACCAGCCAAACAAACAAGCTAGATAAATACAAGGTCCTGAGTTCAAATCTAGTACCAAAACCATATTAAAGATGATCAAATTTTTATGGGGAAAACTATAGATATTTTACCTGACTGTTTCTACAACACAAAGGTTCACACTCTGTTGGAAGCATTTGCCCATGCTATTTACATATCATAGAATTTCACATGGAAACATGTCCAGTGACATACACATGCAATGCAGTCCAAGTATGGTCAAGTCTCAAAGTGAAAATAAGTTTTCTCATGAAACAATCATCCCAACCAAGACACCAAATACATCCACTACCTCCAAAAGTTTCCTTGTGCTTCTCAAAATTCACCCACCTCAACTTTGTCCCCAGACAACCATGGATCTGCAATTATTGGGTTTGTTTGCATTAGAATTTGATAGTTCTATATAAATGATATCAGAGTACACATTCATTTTTTGGCCTAGATTCTTTCACTGGCTCTGACTTAGGAATTTATTTGTGGCATGTATTTGTAGAATCTTTCATTTTATTGTATAATCATATTATACTCTATAGATACAGATTACCTTAACTTTATTTTATCTATCTATCTATCTATTTGGTACTGCAGATTGAACTTGGCAAACTTGTTTCTTGGCAGGTGCTTTACCACTTGAGCCACACCTGAAGTCTGAAGCCTGAAGCCCTCTGCTTTACTTACTTTTGGAATATGTTTCTCCCTCTCCCTCTCCCTCTCCCTTCTCTGTCTCTCCCTCTCTCTCTCCCTCTCCCTCTCTCCTCCCCCCCCTCTGTTACTAGCACTTGTACTCACTTGGGTGATATCATTAGCTTTTTTACTCAAGGTTGGCATTCTACTACTTGAGCCACAGCTCCATTTCTGGCATATTGGTGTTATGTTGGAGATATGCCTCCATCACAAAGAATGACATTGCACCATTTGTTAGGAAATGGAAAGGCTTGGAAAAAATTATATTAAGTGAAGTAAGCCAGGCCCAAAGAAACATAGGTCCCATGGTTTCCCTTAT